>NC_083466.1:23232192-23388650 GCF_030014155.1 Tachysurus vachellii | reverse complement strand
AGAGCTACAGCTCAGTGTCTCTGTAGCAAATCTGGAGCTGACTTTGTTAGTTGCAGTACAGTTCAGTGTAACAGCTCCTTCTGCTGGTGAGAGCCTAAACTGCAGGTGAGCTTCACTCCCCAGCCTGTAGCCGCTCCACTGGTAGGAAACATTCTCAGCTCCAAGTGCTGCACACGTCACATCAACATCACAGCTGTTTGTGGGTAACAGCCACCTCTGAGTCTTTTCAATCTGCACAGCTCTTATGGGGTCTGAATGTATGATTAAAAACATCAGTCAATCTATTCATCTGGTCTAAAGTTTGTGGACAAATGACCATCACACCCCTTTAATGACTTCCATTCAGCTACAGGACCATTACTGAGGTCAGGCCCTAATGTTTGGTGAGGAGGTCTGGGTTACATTCAAAATTCCAGTTCATCCCAAATGTTCTTATAGTTATTAACCTTTTTGTCTAGTCTGAACCTCATCATATCTAAAACAAGAAGCATATACATAATGCCAACTAATGTTTCTATGGGTTCTGTTATCGTAAAAGATAAGGACTTGAAAATTAGAAACATTAACATTCAATCAACCAATCAACCAATAACCAATTAAGCATTTTTTAAATAAAATCAGTAAAATATGTAAAAAATTAAAAAAAGAATCCTTTATCACATGTACAACAAAGTATTTCTATATTTCTATTTCTAAATCTATTTCTTCATTACTTTATTACAGTTACAGTTACTCTACAACAATTGTATACTCACTTTGAATAGAAATTTTAATACTCTGTGTGGGATACTGTTTTCCAGGTACAGTTGCAACAATGGAGAATGTTCCAGAGTCTTGGGGTTGGAGATCTTGTAGCGTTACTCCGATAACATCACGAGCACCTTTTAATCTTCCACTAAATTGAGCTCCTCTAACAGAGTAATTACTTCTTAGAGAGTACTCAGCAAACTTTTTACCATTAAAATTCCAATAAACAATTGAATCATTTGGATATGGTACATTTAGATCCAGGGAGCTCCCAGTTTTAAACACCTTCTCTGGGTCTGTATCAGCTAAAACAACACACAGACCTGCAGCAAGGAAAAACAACAATCAGGCTACAATAACAATGACAACTTCAATACTTAACCCTTAGATTTATTTTTTAGTGTATCTGAAGCACATATCAGGTCAACATGACAAGTGTGTTTTTAAATACAATTCATATTCATTTCTAAAAGCTAAATCTTATTTACTTTCTAGCAGTCTGTTGTTCACAGAATATGCCTAGCAAATAAATTACACAATTAAAATAAAACAATTTATCTTCATATTCTTATTTGCAGTAATCTTATACCTGACACAGAGAGCATTTACTTCCGAAACACCAGAATACAAATTAGATTAGAATTTTCCTGAAGCTAAGCGTATCTTTTTCTGCAGATAGAAAACGATAAATCCAGATGTGATATAAATAAAGTCTATAGATATAGATGTGATATAAATAGAGTCTTTAAAACATTACATTTGTGTTTAACTGAAAGTATAACTCATTATTGAAAGCATAGAAATCATTATTTAATATCTGTAATCGGTTTCAAGCCTCAAATATTTTAGAATATCTTTGCAGCACGACATTTTTTAAAGAATGCACATATTTGGCCACTTCATTGTAAAAGCAATTTTAAAGAATAAAAAAAATATTATTTTGGTACTTAAGTCTGGTCATGAGACTAGTCAAGGTCTTGAAAGCAGTAAAGTCTAAGTTACGTAAAGCGAGTAACAATGAGATAAAGAAATGGCCAGAGTCCTGAAAATCTCTGGAAAATTCTTGGTAACAAAGTTATTACTAAAAAACCCACTATAGTTACTGACCTGTGAAAGAGAAGCATGGACAAAGATCACACCAGAGCAGAGTGAGACCCTAGTGATGTCCTGCAGATTCAAAGCAAGGGCCTCAACACTTCCTACTACTTTTTGATGGCTGTAACCCATGAAAAATGTTAGCTTTTGTTTGACAATGGTTACTGTTTTAAAAACATTTTGGTTTTCGGAAGTAAATGCTCTCTGTGTCAGGTACATGGTTACTGAAAATAAGAATATGAAGTAGTAATTTATTTGCTAGCAATCAATCAATCAATCATTCATTCATTCATTCATCTTCTACCGCTTATCCGAACTATCTTGGGTCACGGGGAGCCTGTGCATCTCAGGCGTCATCGGGCATCAAGGCAGGATACACCCTGGACGGAGTGCCAACCCATCACAGGGCACACACACACACTCTCATTCACTCACGCAATCACACACTACGGACAGTTTTCCAGAGATGCCAATCAACCTACCATGCATGTCTTTGGACCGGGGGAGGAAACCGGAGTACCCGGAGGAAACCCCCGAGGCACGGGGAGAACATGCAAACTCCACACACACAAGGTGGAGGCGGGAATTGAACCCTGACCCTGGAGGTGTGAGGCGAACGTGCTAAACCCTAAGCCAAATCAAAATTTATTTGTATAGCACTTTCAACACCATAACAATGGACCAAAGTGCTTTACATGGTAAAAAAACATTATATAAGTCATAAAAAAGTACAATCATAAAACACATCAAACTAACATCATAATAAAAGTACAAAAATACCATACACAGTAACTCAGGAAAACATACTAATCATATAGCAAAAGTAAAAGAGGGATATATACATATACATATAGCCTTGTAAAAAAGAAAAGTCTTCAATTTACCCTTAAAAGTAAACAAAGAGGGAGCCGATTTCAAAGACAATGGTAGCCTGTTCCATAACACAGGAGCTGCCACGGAGATTGCACGATCCCCACTCCTCCTCATCCGTGTTCAGAACAGAACAACAACATATGCTCATTTGCTCTCAAAGAGCGAGAAGATTTGTATGGACTCAACATAGCTTTGATGTAGACAGGAGCCTGTTGATGTAAGGCCTTATACACAGTGATCAGGAACTTATATTCTATCCTATATAATACCGGAAGCCAGTGTAAAGAAATTAACACAGGTATTATATGATCCCTCTTCTTAGTTCCAGTGCTAGGCATATTAGTGAACTTTACATTCATTTGTACATTTTTATTCTGTTGTCAAACTGTCATTTCATTTTCTTCATGCATGACCTCAAATCTCGCAGTGACATTATATAAAATAGGTTTATATTACAGCACTTTCTAGAAGAATGGCCTAAGCTTAACATGTATGTCCTGCTTACTTTATTGTAAAAATAATAATATACCAAAGATTTTAATTAAGTGAATAGAAACTTCACAGCAGGTTAGAAAGATACTACAGCCAACAAACGAAAACATCTTAGCATTTGGTCTTGGTCTTGACATAGACTTGGCTGTGTGTGATTTTGGTCTTGACTTGGTTTTGTCTCTCTGATACATTTAATCATCACTCAGACTTCAATGCTATGGTGTTGTATATGGTGGTCATCAGCAATATATTACAAAAGGTTTATCTAGTCATTCAACCTGTATATCCAGGGTATATTTAGAACATTTTACATAGACCATGTAAAATTATTTCCCCTGGACTTACTGTACGATTATTATGAATAACAAATCTCATTCATGTGAAACATTACACGTTTATGTCTCTATATGCATTAGAAATGCCTAATATTTATCTCTCTACATACCCTGAAGAATCCCAAGCATTAGTGCCCCAAAGATAGAAACATGATATCCATGAAAGTCTGCCATAGCTGTGTTAGTGAAAGTCTTGCAGCAGCTCGGCTCACACTGTTGACTCAAAGCTAATCGAAGTCCAAGACATCAAAAACACTTCCTCTCTCACTGAGGGTTTGCTCTCAATATCTAAATGCTTGCTGTGGGTGGCAGTAAAGGCTAAAAAGCACCTACAGTGTTGTATATAATGTCCTTTTAACACGCAGTATATTGTCTAAAAATGGTTAGCGGCTTTCTCACTTCTCATGAACTGTGTCACGGACACTCACTGTGGTTCTGCTAAAACACACAGCTTAATAAAGTGGATAAAGCCAAAGTGCACTGACATAAAAGAACATGTTTGTTGTGTAATACATTTCTTTTACAAATACTGTTTTATGTACATGTCATCACTTTTAATACCTGGGCCTTGATTGGTGCATTCTGATGAGTTGGGTAAAATTCCAGGCATCTTTTACAAGACTTCTACATTCTCCTTTACTTCCTGTCTGAATACCAGTAACTCACATCAGCTCCAGATAATAAGCAAGCAGACGAGGAGAAATGTGGTCAAATTTATAAATATGGAGGTATTCATGTTGGCTGAAATGGTCCTGATCTGAAAGCAGTCCTGCTGTTTTCTCTGATAATGCTGGTGAATGGGAAGTTAAACTCTTGAAACTGACCTGAAGTCAGTGCAGTGTCTCACTTCCTGTTTAGAGCTGCAGGGGTCTTTGTGTAGCGAGTGAATGCTGCACTGGTGACCACAAGGCTTCACACACTGCTTCAAAAACAATAGAAGCTACAGTATATATACACAAAGGGAATTTATGTTCTTACTAAATGTTTTAACTGATTAGGATCAGTTTTAATCCATTTGACTACTTTGTAGGTTGTAAGTATTGTTGTCATGACGTGTACACTGTAACTCTTAGTAATTATTCTTGGGAAATATTTTGTCATACATAAAACACACACACACACACACACACACACGACTTGCGAAATCCGACACACAGAAGCAGAAGCAGTTTTGGTTTGCTGAAGCCGGCAAGTTAAAATTTTAATGTAATGAATACGAAGAGGACTCAATTAGACATTTTATTTGAAAGTAACTTTCAACCCAGCGTCTTTTTTGTTAAGGTTAGTTCAAACTGTGCAAAATATTTTTGTTTGCCTGCAGAAATAAAATTTCGTTTATTCGGTAGCAGTTCATTTTCATTCATATGCAGTGTTTTGTGGGTTTTGTGGCTCCCTGTGTTTTTTTTTTCTGTGGGAAACTGGTCCAAATGGCTCTTTGAGTGTTTAAGGTTGCCGACCCCTGTGCTAAATGTATTCTGTATTCTGAGAATTGGTGATTTTGATTTATATCTTGACTCTTTACCCTTTGACTTATCTGTTGTTTTATTTTTCATATATATTTTTCATATTTCATTCAGTGTTTTTTTTGTAAATGTTTAATGAATCAATACAATATTTCATGTAATAACTAAACAGTAATAGTTTATAAATGAAATAATATAATAATTCTACCAAGTACTAATGCACATGCAGCATTATTTTTCTTATCTGCTGATAAATTGCCTTCAATATATTGCAATAAAGAAATACTATAATAATAATTGTTTATACATGTAAAGATAATCTGATTTAAATATCCTCATCTGTTCACAAGTACTCAGTCGGATTACACAAACCAAATTACATGTAGTCAATTACAACACATGGTAATGTATGCAGTAAACAGGGCATTGATTTTGTGCATAAACAGATGAATGTGAATAATGAGAGAAATCACAGGGAGCGGTAGAAAACAACTAAAATCCTGTGTGACCTCCAGATGAGTCAGATAAACTGCAGAGTAAAACAAATAGACTTTATTAATAAAAAAGAGCACAATACTGCAGTAGTAATGTAATCAGTTGATGTAACAATGGAAGATATTCAAAATCCAGAGGATTTCTTATCAATTATTTACAGTTACAGCATTTGTCAGACGCTTATAACCAGAGTGACTTACATTTTATACAACTTAGTAATTGAGGGTTAAGGCCTTTGCTCAGGGGCCCAGCAGTGGTAACTTGGTGGACCTGGGATTTGAACCCACAACCTGCAGTAGCACAGCACCTTAGCCATTAAGATATCACATGTAGTTAGAAGGGTATGCACTGTTGTGACCCCTAATCTGGACTAGAATATCCACCAGTAAGTCTAAAGAAGTGCAAAGATAAGAATAACAATAAAAGCATGCTGTGTCCCTGAAGTCTGAGTGTAAATGAAAATATTATTATAATTAATAAAAAGGTATACTATACACTGAACTGAATAAAAACATGTAATTTCATGCAAACAAAACAAAACAAAATAAAACAAAACAAAACAAAACAAAACAAAAACAGAGCTCATTCCTCAGTTACAACATGCTGGTTGTCATGATGACCTGTAAAAGAAGGACAGTGAGAAAGAAAAGTAAATAATTAAGACAGAATACACAAAACACTTCTGTTTGTGCTGTTATATGAAAATAAACTATGAAAAAGTTGCAATGAGGCCTGACACGTTAAAGAACGACATGTGGAAGGTCCACAGACTGAGTCAGTTCCTGTTATGAGTGACATTGCACCGTAGCTATAAACAGGTTTCATCACCATCCTGTCGGTTTCTTTCAGCTAATACATCGTAGATTTCTTAAATAAATCTTAAATAAGTCTGTGGAAATGAGTTACTATAGAAATGATAATGTATTATTATTAGAGTATCAAATCTCTCGTTTTAATAGTACTTCTCTCAAAGCGGCCCCATGAAACACGTCCACATTAGGTTTTAAATTATTATATAAATGAATAATAATTAACAGGAATTAATCTAATGTTTTATTTCTGGATTATTTAGCATTTTCTTGTAGTTCTTACCTTGAGCTCTGAAACATATTACACAGAGAATGATGGTCACTACCAGATATGGACAGGCTGCCACTAGACTACTGATCAGTTTAAGCACTGACAGGGGAGCTTCTTTATGGAAGAGTGAACACACACAAACACACACACACACACACCCACACACACACACACACACACACACACACACACACACACACGCACACACACACACACACACACACACACACACACACACACAATCCAGTGAACAGACATTTCTGTAAAACATGTGTGGTTAAAGTTTAGTTTTAGACTAAGTGTTAACTCACCAAAAAGGAAACGTGTAATTTTACCTGTTATGGTTTCACTACAGCTCAGTATCTCTGAAGCGGAACTGGAGCTGACTCTGTTATTTGCAGTACAGTTCAGTGTAACTGCTCCTCCTGCAGGTGAGAGAGTGAACTGCAGTTGAGCCCCACTAGCAGTCTTATAGCTGCTCCACAGATAGGAAACACTCTCAGATCCGAGTGCTGCACATTTCACATCGACATCACAGCTGTTTGTGGACATTTTCCATGTCTGATTCTTCTCAATCTGCACAGATATTATGGGGTCTGGACAAGAAAGAACATCAATCTCAGCTAACAGGCAGCATTACCAGAGCGTTTAGTAAAATATTTGAATGGGTTTAATGTTATATAATGTATTGTTACAGAAATAACTTTTCTATAAAACTGTAAAAATCTGGAACACAATAGTTTTTAAAACACCACTCACAATGTTTAGGCAAATGCTCAGTTAGACAAAAATGATTTAATTTTAAATGCTGTAGAGTTCATTCATTATGGATATATTTTCTCTCTTTTTTCTTTCTATTATTTTCTTTTCTTAATAATCCTACTCACTTTGAATATAAACTGTAAATGTCTCTGTTGGAAGTTGTGTGTTAATTCCATCTACAACCACTTTGAACTTCCCAGCATCTTGGGGTTGAAGATCTTGTATAGTTACTCCAACTTTATCACTATCTTCTTTTAACCGTCCAGTGAACTGGGATTCCTGATGTGAGTAAGCTTCACTTTTAGAGTATTCAGAAATCACATTCCCATTGAAGAACCACTGTACTTCTGACACTGATTCTTTAGGATGTTTCACCGTTAGATCCAGTGAGCTTCCAGTAGCTCTGTACACCACTGTGTTTGTATCAGCTAAAACAACACACACACCTGCAGCAGGGGAAAGCATAACATATCAGGATTCATGTAAAAATGTTTTACATATATAGCTTATATATTACCTCTCAAAGCGCTACACGCTCTGATACATATTTTTACCGCGCTAACTTTGGCACAGACTCTTTCCGCATGCCGGAACTCAGCATCTTAAACAGATACGTGACCGAGAGTCTATAAAAAGCCCATTTTGGGCTTTTGTTTTGACTTTTGTTTTGTCTTTTGTTTGTTTTATTTAATAACAAAACAAAAGCCCAAACTGTAACATCGTGGGTGTCTTTCAGAGAAACCCGCAGCCACCAACATGCCTTTTTATAGACTCTCGGTCACGTAGCTGTTTAAGATGGTTAAGTTTAAGAGTTTCGGCGTGCGGACAGAGTCTGTGCCAAAGTTAGCGTGGTAATAATATGTATCAGAGCGTGTAGCGCTGCTGAGAGGTAATATATAAGCCAAATAGGAGTTAGGAAAAAAGTTTTCTGTTGAATTTTAGCATGGTTATATGTACCAGAGCGCATAGCGCATAGCACTCTGAGAGGTAATATAACGACTAGAAGCTTGAAAAGAAGAATTTTGATTAAGTTTCAGACTGATATCCTGTATCGGGGGGCATGACACTACGAGAGGTCATTATATGTTGAGTAAGGAGTTAACACGTCTATGCTCATCTCTGGCTGTTTCTTCTGTGCCTTCCGTGCGTAACGGTAGAAGTTCAGTCCAATGATTCGGGGAGCAAAGACTCTGTGGCTCAAGCCTGCTTTGGACTTTCACCATCAACACAAGCATTCCACCTTCACTTATTATTTTTTGGGCCATAAATAATATATATATATATATATATATATATATATATATATATATATATATATATATATATATATATATATATATATACATTCACAATCCAACCCCCTGCAATTTCCCCTTTATATTTATACAGTTTTAAATCCCGTCATCACTCTTTATCCAGCCACACGCTTTCTCTATCTGATCCGGACGCCTGTCTGATTCACTATACACTACTCGAGTGGATAAAAGGCCTGATTTGATTCTCACTCCTCCACTTTAGAGACATTTGTGCTGAGGCGGAAGGAATAGACAAGTGCCGGCAGACACGTGAACACAAAACGTAAACAAAAGGCACATGGAAGAAGTCTAGATCCTGACACAAAGAAAATGAAAACTTTGAAACAACAACAAAAATTCTCATTGTTTACTTATGTATGGAAATGTGTTGATGTCATTTGCTCTAATATTGAGAGACCAACGTTACATCCAACCTTTTATTAAGAGCTCTCTGCTGTACAGTTACATTTGATTCTTTATTATTATCTTATCTTAAAAGGGAAGATTAACAAACTGCAAGGAATATTGTGATGTCTATACTATTCTTTTATACATTATAGTTATATTATCACTGGACTGACAAAGCTGACAAACTAGCATGTAGGTTTGAGAATACAATATAATGTACCTGAAATGTTGTTTGACCGTGATGTGAAAAGTCAGAGGTCCTCATAAACTAGAAGGCATGAACTGTGCTAATCACCAAAACAAAGCTGGATGCTTTTTGTGATTATGCAGTAATCCAGAGTTAACAGTGAAAACATTACAGCACATCTTTTATACATACAAATTGTCTAATGATAACTTGGTTTGTATTGTTTATGCTGTTCACAGCAGAGTGCAGGGGAACACTGGTCAAAAAGCAAAGAAAAAAAAAAGACATTTTCTATTTATTCCAGTGGTATTTGTAAAAATAAATATATAAATATATAAAACAAATATTTATCATTGGTTGGCAATGCTCCCTGTATCCAGGTCCTATAGTCAGATGCTCAATAGGTCCAGTCGGTAATCTATCCCTTTGTCATAAACAAGCACAGACATTTGAGGCCTGAGAGCCTTCCATGATGTGAACAGACTAAATACATTTCTGCACATTCATGCAGTTCCTCAAAGTTCCTCGAAGTTCCTCATAGTCTAAATTTTTATGCAATCTCAACACACAGTGCAGAAATAGAACAAGAAAGTAGACCATCAGGTAGGTCCTGAGGATTGTGTGCATTTTCTAGAACATCTTTAGCTTAAGTTACAAAGAAAAAGAACAAAGAAACTCATTTACTGTGAATGTTTATAAGACCTAAATTTGCTTTGTTTGATAAAAAGATATTTATCCATATTTATCTCACTACATACCCTGAAGAACACCAAACAGCAGCACTGCAGAGAAGGAAACACAATATCCATTAAAGTCCTGCATTGCTGTTACTTTACAACTCTTCTGTCGTGCTGTAGCTCTACTGAGACCGTTGATTCAACACTAGCCAAAGACAGCAACAGCACTTCCTTAATTACCACATATCTGAGGTTATAAATGTTTGCTGTTGGTGACTCAAAAAGAAAAGCTACACAGAATGCTGTCTGTATTTTTATTTTATATATTTAAGGAACATCTGAAGGCTGTTTATCAGTGTATTAAAAAAGAAAGAAAAAGAAAAGAAAAATGCTGCATGCTTTACTTGTTAGAAGAACCTTTTAGCTTTGGTTTAGTCCATGGTGGGGAGGGTCCAAAAGATGAGGGGCATGTCATTATTGTGGTAGAAGTGGGTATGGCAATTATGTCTCTTTGCAAATGGAGGATTTTTCCCTTGATGTGATAGATGACCAATCTAATAAACTAAATCCAAGGGAGATTAATCCTATTATAGGCTTCTCACAAAAATTAGTAAAGTAAATTATACCAATATGTACAGTATTGGCTGAACTCACATGGGGAAAAAAATGAGGGAACCGAAAAAACGTACAGTATAAAAAAATTGTTTAGATAACTGAAAACCCAGAATATATAGCTAATTCTGATATGAACTGTTACGACTTTATTTTGCTTGAAATTTGAAAATATTAGGCATTTGGTTCACTAACCCAAAATTCACAAATTGTCAATAATAGGGTACAATATCCAACTTTCAAAACAATAGACATGAAATTCTACATTTAAAAATGAACAAAAAAGAATTACTCAGTCTCTGAAACAGGTCAAGTCAGATGAAGAATCTTTTATTGTAATTTTAACCATATATATTTTATGCAGAACATAGTGAAATGAGGCAACATTTCTCTAGGACCATGGTTCTAAATAGAACAAACTCAGAGCTACATAGAACAACACATACCTGTAGGCTGTGACACATGTGACATAGCTAAGGACTTAATGTAAGTTACTAGTCCCAGCCACATAAAGTGCATCTAGTGCAAACAGTGCAAGACAAAAGACAATGCAAACAAACAATAAAAACTACACTACACTACAAAACAATACACAAAGGCAGCCCCTAAATAATAACATACTGTATATTCTACAGTACATGGCAAAAATACAGGAATAGCAGCAGTTGTAAGGTGTAATATATATATATATATATATTTTAATGAATTGTGCAAAACACAAAACAGCAATTGACTATGTGCAAGACAGCATGTGCAAAGATAGCAAAAACAGTGTGCAAAAACAGCAAGTAAATGGTAAAAGTAAATGATATGGGTGGTGCTGTAGACATGGATGTATATTGGATAAATGTGTATTTGGTGCAGATCATTGCAGTTTACAGAGTTGTTGTGTGTGTGTGTTTGTGTTTATGAGCTCAATACAGATCAGTTTGTTTGTTTAGCAGTCTGATGGCTTGTGGGAAAAAAACTGTTACACAATCTAGTCGTGAGGGCTCAAATGCTTTGGTACCTTTATCCAGACAGCAGGTGGTTAAAGAGAGTGTGTGGGGTCATCCACAATGCTGTGTGCTTTGTGTGTGTGGTGTAGATATCTATGATTGGGGGAAGAAAAACTCCAATGATCATCTGAGCTGTGATCACTACACGCTGCAGGGACTTGCAATCTGAGATGGTGCAGTTCGCAAACCAGACAGTGATGCAGCTGCTCAGGATGCTCTCAAATGGTCCCTCTGTAGAACGTAGTCAGGATGGGAGGAGGGAGATGTGCTTTCCTCACCCTTCGTAGGAAGTAGTGACGCCATTGGGCTTTCTTGGTAATGGAGCTGGTGTTGAGTGACCAGGTGAAGCTCTCTGCCAGATGAACACCAAGGAATTTGCTGCTCTAGATGCTGTACGTAGGATATGTCAATGTTTAGCAGAGAGTAGTTGCACCCATTGCATCCAGTCAACATCCATCTCTTTAGTTCTATCAAGATTCAGAGACAGGTTGTTGGCTCTACACCAGGCAGCTGTCCTGAGGGGCTCCAGTGCTCAATGTGGTGGTGCTGGAGTTGTTGTTCCTGATCCAAACTGATTGAGTTTTTTCACTCAGAATGTCCAGGATCCAGTTGCAGATCCTTTAGACTTCTACTTCAGGTCAGTTTTATTTTCTTGGTGTTGAATTGAGAGAACGTGAACTGCTCAAGTTTAAGATGGTGAACCTGCTCAAGTTTAAGATGGTGAACCTTTTGTCCTCTGAATGATCCAAAATGATCCCACTTGCTTGTAAATGCAAAATCCCAAATCTTACCAATGTGTAGAATTTCAAAAAGTTGACAGTGGTTATAAATTGAAAGGGAATCTTTATTCCTCCTCTTCTCAGATTGAAGTTAAATTCTCGGGTGGCTTGCCATCTTAAAACTTGAGCAGTTCACATTTTCTCAATTAACACAAAAACTGAACTGTGTATACAGTACAATAAGTGTCTCCAAGAAAATAGTTCACATGATTTTAGACAATATGTTTCTCTAATACCATCTTTAAGTTGTAATGAACTGAACTTTGTCTTTTTTCATGTACATCACCTGAACTGCACACTAATTAGCATTCACATGGCAAAATTACAATACTAATAAAAAATAAAAACATTTTAATACAAAAAATTAAAATTACAATGTTGTTTGCATTTTTTCGGTTCCACATAAAAACTTCAGAACAACAACATTCATATTATCATTAAATTGTACAGACAGACACACTAAGCCTACTTGTTAAAGAGCATAGTTTATAAATGGGGTACCACTGTCACTGCTGATTTTGTCTGGAATTATTTCTGACAACATGGCTTTTGCAACAGTTGGAAAGGTCTCCTTTTAAAAAAACTTTTAGAATATTTCGACAACCACTAAGGAATATATTTTTCCTTCACTTGAAGGATGGTCTGCATGGTTCGTATGGACTGCATGGTTGTAGGTGAGTGCTCTGAGTGGTTTAGGCACCTCTGCCAACATTGTTTGCAGCACAAATGACATATTATGCAAATGTTTTGGGAGTAGATAGTAATGCCATCAGTGTACCAATGTCTGGATATGTTGTTTTAGATCTCTCTTTTTTAAGCATGGTCTTACCCATGCGTTAACTTGACGTTTACTTTGGGAAACAGGGTTTGTCAGTGGGGCCATGAAAAAAAACTAATTTCTTACCACACATCCTGCTTTTCTCCATGCTGCTTTTTCTCTGCTATGGATTGCACCTGAAGGTCCTTAAGATCTGCTGTAGGAGTACATGAATTCAACATATATAACATTTCTTTACACATATAAGATTAATGCACAATTATAATTATAAGACTGTTCGGATGCTTTTTACTTGCGCTCTGTGCTTTGCGCTTTTGCTTTTTCGCTTTTATCTTTTTATTTAACTACCAGCAGTTCAGCACAGTGCTCAAACTAAACAATTGGGCACTCACATTAAAACTACAAATTCCTGGAACTATATTGTTTATTTGGAATATTCAACAACTTGGGGAATTGGTCATAGCGGTCTACCAGTCTGCTATTGCCGGCAGTTTCTGATGTTAACAAGAAACTTTGCAACATTCTGATGAAACATAAGTCTGTCAGTCGGATTGTCATACATGTGGGAAAGAATGATATCTGGAAAGAGCAGTCTGAGCTCCTTAAGAGGGATTTCAATGAACTTTTGAAACACTTGCAAGACTGAAAGTTCAATCATTCATCTGGAGCAACTACAGTGTCTTTAATTTTTACATATTTTTTTTTCTCTCTTATAAACTGTTTTCTAATTTCTATGTAAAGCACTTTGAATGACCTCTGTGTATGAAATGTGCTATACAAATAAACTTGCCTTGCCTTGCCTTGCCTAATGCAATGCTGCCTTTGCTGCTACATCTGTTTTGGCATTACATTGTGAAATAGAAGAATTTCCCTTGTATTTGCGCCACATTTAAATATAGCAATAGATTTAGGTAATAGGATTGCATTCAACAGTTCAGAATTCAGACCATTGTGCATTATACCTGCAATACCAATAAATGGTGACACTTTTGCCTTGTGCTAATTTACATGCTTCTGTTAAGGCAATCAACTCTTCTGCCTGTGCAGAGAGTTGTCCAGTTTTCACTGTTTATGACTACAGCATGACTACATATCCTATGTAGTTGTAGCCTGTTTTCTGTTCTCTGAAGGCTGATCCACCCAGAAATATCTCAAAGTCTGGATTCTGCAATGTTGTCTCCTAGAAATCCGGCCTGGGGCTGCAAATTTAATTTACAACTCTACACAATTGTGCTCTCCATCAGTTTCTGTGGGAAGAATGCTTGCAGAATTTAGTACACTGCAGCGTTTCACTTTGACATTCATCATTTCATGTAAGACTGCATTGCATCTTAATATCCGGCTGCTGTCATTTGAGCTGTTTTTTGTTCAAGGTAAGTTCAATGTATCCTATTATAGGTCTAGGAGCATTTACTGCTTTTTGAGCAGCTGCTACAGTTTTTAAACACATGGGCAGTTCAGCTGCTGCCACTAGATCCAGTTTACAGTAGCTAAGAAAAATAGGCTAACACACCATGATCTTGCAATAATACTGATGTCATACACCCGTTATTCTCATCTAATGTCTGAGTGAATGGCTTGTTTGGATTTGTAAGATTATCTTTAATCCTACAGAGGCCTTTTCTGCTTCTGTTGTCCAAATAAGAGCATTCTGGGCCTGTAGACACATCCCATAAGCTGTTGCATGCAAGGGAGCCTTGAGGATTGCATAGTTAGGTGTAAATATAAAAGGACAACAGTCTTAATGCTTTATCAGGGTCTCACTATTTCTCTACCATGTACATGTCTTCAGGTTATTAGCAAATAGAACTAGATCTTTATAACAGGACTGCCTTTACCACTGGCGATGGGCTAGGTCACTTTAAGTTGATGCCTACGGGCCTTAAACATAGTCCTCCCACTATGGATGAAGTGTGTCATCTATCAGGAAAAAGACATTTTGACCAGTTTAAGGAAGGTCTGAAGCTTAACACTACAAAATATCAGTTTTGCATGGCATCATTAAAGTACACGGCTTATGTCTCAAAGGATAGGTTGGCTCTTGAGCCAGTTCGTGGTCAGAAGGTAAATGATTAGCCGACTCCTAAATCTGCTATCTGAGGTACAAGCAGTTTGGGGCTTGTGTAGTTACTGTAGGCAATTTGTTTGAGACTATGGCTTTAAAGGTCATCTTTTACACCTTCTATTGAATGAAAAACCCACCTGTGCCAAAGAACTTGATCAACAGTTTGGCTGTTCAGGCATTTATCATTATTACTTGAGCAACTGCTCTTTTACAATCGTCACAGATCTAAAGATAACAGTGACAGGGTTTGAACTCAGTGGTTCCTATTTTTGCAAGATTTCTCGTTCCAAGTCCTTCCACAACTTAGCAGGCCAATCAGGAGAGCTGCTAAACCACTCACCCTCAGAGGGAGGTAAAGGGTCTAAAACCTTGGAACTAATGTGCTGTTCTCCTTGTGCCTCTATTTTTCCAGAGTCAAGGTTCAAGTTTTTTGTCAATTAATGTCATCTGGAGGAGAAAGTCTGATTGTGTATTTCCGTGGGGTGGTGGAGCACCTTATTGCTTGCTCATTGTGATTTTAATCATTGTTTATTTTTGCAAGAAGGCTTTGACACATGCCTCTCCCAGTTCTCTCCTCCGACCTCTCTCAGATAAAGGAGGCGATCGTAAGCATGTTCAATGTCCTTCATAAATGTAAGAAACAAACTATAAGTAGCTGTCTCTTATAATACTGCATTACTGTCATTATGAAGTGTAAGTAGAGACTCTTTATTATAAATTATTTCAATGTGAAACAGTCCAAAATTGAGGCAGAATCCAAATACAGGCAGTACGTCAGACGAGCAACAAGCAGGGTATAGCAAAAACACAGGAAAATGAGAAGTGGAAATTATGCTGAAGATTGAGGAAGTACAAGAGAGAACATGCTTGCTATTGGCAAGCGAAAGCGGAAACTGAATGAATACTTTTCAGCGATTACAAGATGCAGGGTTTAAATAGACACAAATCAGGAAGTAAACTGTTTTAGAACACTTTTTTTTTTCTGTCTAAAGACTGAAAAACAGAGGCCATCCACACCAAATGACACACCTTCCCATGAAGGGAAGGACAGAAAATAAGAGCTGTTGCTGTCTGAAAAAATAATGTTTATTGATGCTAATTTCATACATTACACACAATTAACAGAAGTTTTAAAATACATAATGTACTGGTAAAAAGTCTGAAAAAAGATTTCTAAGAAATAAAATTTAATGAATGAATATATTCAGCAATGGTGATTAAAAATTAAATCAAAACATAAAAGATTTTAAAATAGTCCATTATATATTTAGAATTAAAATACAAAAAAATTATTTAATACGAACGTACTTAAACTTTTTGTATACTACTTATATAGTCTGAGATAACAGGCAACAAAAGTCCCAAAAGCAGAATAATAAAAAGGTACAATCATAAAATACAAAATATAATCATATATACCATAATTTAAAAAAATCCATAATTAAACAGCTAAACTTAATTGTTATTAAAGCTCATCTTACAACATGTATTCAGCGTTCTGTCTCTAGTTTTTATTATTCAATTAACACCTTCTGGAAATCAGTCTTTGAACCAAGTAATAATTAAAAATGAATCAAAAAGTAATCATTTAAAAAGCACAGTGTCAGCTCAATACACAACCAATACTGCATGAATGGATTTTAAAGCTAAAATCAAATCAATGAATAAATAAACAAAAAAATGCATATATAAATTTAATTTTTTTTTTACAAAATAATAAAAAAATATATACAAAAATATAAATATAAGATTTTTTTTATAAACTGTAATACTACTACTACTACTACTAATATTAGAATAGTAACCAGTTAACACATTGAATTACCAGTTAGTTATTTCTGGGTTATATGGAATAAATGTTAACCTGGCAACTTAGTTTAAATGTGATCAAGCCAAATTCCATCCAATATGTGTGGATGAATATATTCAGACATTGTTCTTCCAGTATTATTCAAATAATGACTTTATAAAATGACTAGATTTTTTAAAAAATGCAAAAAGGTTTCCAGATACTACACTGCATGCTTAAAATTAGATTTCCCATTTTTTCCTTATCTTTGAATGTTTCAACAATTCCTGGTTGGACAGTTTTCCTCATGGACCTACAAAAGGATGGCATTTTTATATAATTAATGTAAAATAATTCATTAATTAAATTAGTTATTCATGATGATTACTATTTGGTGTGATTTGTCAATCATTTAATAAAATTGTTTTAAAAAAGTTCCATAAATACTTTATGTACTCATGTGTATATAACAAGAGGTCACCCTGTGCGTTGTTTGATCCTGGTTTCTAGACAGTCAGGGCAAGAACTCAACATGGTAAGCCACGCTTATGTTTTCCTTTAAACAACCCAATTCTCACCTCCGAACACCAGTTGAGTGTAAACTGCCCCCTGCGAGACTGCGTGTGGGTCAATTGTAATTAGCTAAAAACAGTGCATGTCTTTCATTTGCATTTCAGACATAACCCCTTCATTATTATTTATTATTATTATTATTATTATTATTATTATTATTATTAAAACTCTCAGATTTTCGCTAGCTGTGGTTGTGTCTGTCGCTACTCGATCCGTACAGCAACACGATCGGTTCTGCGCATGTGCGAAATGACGTCACTTCCTGTCATCACCGACAGCAGTTTCGGATATTAACGCTATCCTTACCGTTGTCATAGCACTTTATTTGCACGTCTTATTATTTGCAACTATTATTTGTCTGAGTTTTAACATTTAATAATATTGCTCATTTAATGTCTGTTTTGTGTGCAAGTTTGCTTACTCTAACTTGTTTTTCCTTTTTTTTTATACAAAACTCTCGTTGGGGAACAGGATATACATCTATATATACAATACAAATGTTGTCACTGTACAAGAAAAATTTCAAAAAATTTTTTTCAAAAAAAGCTAAATAAAGTAAAAAAACAAATATTTAGAACAGTACACAAGGAGAGACTCATCAAAATAATAGTTTCCTAAATATGTCACTATACATTTTCCTTGCAATTTTAATAGATTTGATCTTTTTCAGTGAGGAAAAAACAATTTAAAGTCGTTCATAAACCAGACAAAGGAAGGCTTAGAACACCTCCTGCAAGGAATATGATATTTACCCATCATAATAATCATATTGAGTAAATCAGATACTGATGAATCTATATTGTCCATGTAGAAGAGTATGTGTGACAGGTTGAAAGTAGGGATATTATCCATCTTAAGTGACAGCCAATTGTGTATCTCAGACCAGAAGCTATTAGATTTGGGGCAAAAAAGAACGTGTTCGAGAGTCTCATCAGCCACCTCACAGAAAACACAAGGGTCTACATCAAATTTAAATCTTCTTCTAAGAAAGTCAGCGACCGGATATATCTTATAGATTCTTTTAAAGTGGGTCTCTTTAATTTTTGGGGAAATGGGCCATTTAATGAAATTAAAATGTGATTTTTGTATGGACAATGTATCCATGTTCGGAATCTGTACACACAATCCTCTGTAACCAAAGAACAATATAGATTTCAAAGCATCACTAATAAATTTATTATTACATTTATTGTGAAATAAAGTGCAATCATTAATAACTAAATTTGGTATTTGGAAGTTTAGTTCCAACTAAATTTGGAGGGAGGGAACAAATTAATTTATGAATAAATCAGTTGAATAAATCAAATAAACACACATCTGTATTTCTCAAATTATGTGTAACATATGTAAACTATAGTTTAATTTTACTACATTTTCTCATACTTTTTATTTTGTGTCACATATTAACCTTAAAAATTTAATATATTATTTGATTGATTGCTTTGGACAACAATACCATAAAAACAAGTTAGAGTAAGCAAACTTGCAAACAAAACAGACATTAAATGAGCAATATTATTAAATGTTGAAACTCAGACAAATAATAGTTGCAAATAATAAGACTTGCAAATAAAGTGCTATGACAACGGTAAGGATAGCGTTAATATCCAAAACTGCCGTCGGCGATGACAGGAAGTGATGTCATTTCGCACATGCATGGAACCGATCATGTTGCTATGCGGATCGAGTAGCGACAGTGTCCTTTTGTCTCAATCTCCAACACGGTGTTTGCATTGCATACCCACAAATTACTATGTTTTGCTTTTCCTCTTACCCATCGTCAGTACTACCTCGCTGAACAATGAATGGGACAAGCCACGTAAATATATATTAGCTATTTTGCATTGACCATTTATAGATATTTGTGGGTGGGAAAGAGGCTAATTCACTTGCACGTATGTGTAAAGACTGATTCATAATGTGTAAATGCTGTGCAGTTTTGTATGCAAGGGTTTATATATCTTATATAATATTTCCTGTTTTTTTTTTTTTTTGAACATGCACACTTTCATTCTGGAAACACAACCACCCAGTAATGATTGTAATCTTGGACAAAAAGAAATGTGGGGGCTTTGATTTGTTTATTTCCGAGTTGATAAATGTCCAATTTATTTACACGGAATAAATTGAAAACTCACTTCCATGACACAGTATTTTGTGCATTCAGCCCACACCACTTGCTTGTTTAAAGTTGTCATGTATTGGCAGTAAAGTTGGATGAATGTATATGTATTTATTTAATGAAGCACAACTAAGAACTAAAAACTAAGTACAAAAATAAAGAGCATAAACTGAAGATACAAATCAATAAACAGAACTTAAAGATTGATGCTAATGGAGAGTAACAAAACAGGTACAGTATGTGTTATCAGTGGCACGCGAGACATGGTCATGATGTGCTGGGGCTGAGGGGTAATAAAGTTATATATCACTAATTAGATTCTAGATTGTGGGCAGAAACTGGTAGGGAGCAGAGGCTAATTTACCTGCACACAATTGTAACAATTGTAATTAATAAAGTGTGAATGCCAGTGTTTATACATTTTATTTAACATATTTGTGTGTGCATGTCAAGTCTTGTTTCCTGTTCTTGATGCTTAACCAACTAACACCTTAATTCTAAAATCAACACAAAGTTTAAATAAATGAAACCCAAGGGCTGGTTCAACAAAGGTTCTAATCATGGCTAAGAAAAATACAAATTAATATGTCAGTCCTGTAGATTTGATTTGTTCATGTACATTTTGAAATTTTATTCATGTACAGATATAACAGATAAATGATTCTCACCTGCATTATACTTTTTGCCCTTCTTTATGACCTGGTTATGACCTCAGGTAAATCCTTTGAAGAAAAAAAAAACATGCATGGAAAAAAAAAC
This sequence comes from Tachysurus vachellii, assembly GCF_030014155.1. Lineage (NCBI taxonomy): Eukaryota > Metazoa > Chordata > Actinopteri > Siluriformes > Bagridae > Tachysurus > Tachysurus vachellii. Next base: position 23,368,266 of record NC_083466.1, on the reverse strand, counting down.
CTCTTTACAAACAAAAGTTTAGAGCATTGCAACTGAATTACAGAACATTTTTGTATGTTTTAGGTTTTAAATTATGATGATTACCACACTGATATAAAACCATTTATAAACAAAATGTCATTTGTTATGTGTGTTGATGCATTATAACATTGCCATTAATGTCATCATATTTATGTCATGTTTAGATGATTTGTATTACTTTGCTTTTGCAAACTTGTTTCCGTATAAGAGCATCTGTCATATTACTAATGAGCAGATGTAGTTCATGATTGAGATTCCCCAAATCTGTTTGCAATACTGTGATTTTGGGGATTGTTTATCTTTGTGTACTGTGTTTCTCTGATCTCATCTTACCGTTATCTGTGTTCTGCTTCAGTTCTGAGTACACAGTGTCAGCTCCCTCACTGCTCTTTCCTAATGGGCAACAGTCAATGATTTAGCATTTGCCAAGATAAACACCATTCATATTAACCCCTTAATCTTCAACATCTACATAACATTTAACTCCTCTATTAGTGTGACTGTAGTTACAGAATGATTCATAGCAGTTTCTGAATCTTATGCCTTAAGATGAAAAACTAGCAAATACTACAAAGTGTTTAGCAAAAGCTTACATTTAATTTACACAGACCTTGTTTTCTCTTTGGTTTCTTTATATGTTTCATGTCAATTTCAGCATAAGTCACATCACTCGGTTCAGCATCAGACTCTATAAAATGGAAAAGAAGAATTTTTACAATCCTTTAATAAACTTTGCAAAATATAAAACCTTCACAGTCTATAATACAGTTCTTAATTACTGTGATATGTCCTGATTTCCAAGATAAACTTCAGTGAAAGTGTGAAGTTAAATATGTTGTAACCTTCACGATCCTGAAGCCTGTTGCATGAAAAGTGTACAAATCTACCCCATTAAACTGCTGTGTCCCTTGTGGGTGGAGCAGCTAACACTGAAGCTTATGGAATAATAACAATTTAAGTTTAAAAAGTGCTGTAATTCCTGTACAATTTATTCCATTAATTGTTTTCCTTCTATTTCAGTTTAAAACGTGTGCTGGAGAGCACATTTGTACACACTGCACTTATATATCGTCGCTGTCGGGCGGAAACCTCGTATGTCTAAATTTGGTCAATTTCATATTTTTTCACATATCGATGCTATTGGTCAGTCCCCACGTGGGTTTGTTATTTTTACAAGTTATTAACCAATCTAAAGTCCTGAAAATAGCTTGAGCGCAAATCTCTTAACTCCATTGGACACTTCAACTGTCTGAGAAATCTCGTAACTCCACCTCTTCTTCACTCCGCGGGAGAGCTTCACGGCATATTTCTCCTCAAGATTAAGAGTCGCAACGAATCAACACGTCTTAAAGTGATATCTAAAGTGATTTTCGTGGGGCTCAAAGAAAAATAAATCTTGACCCCCGCTAGTTCTGGTGCTCGTCTGAGGACAGGAATTTAGCGCAAGACAATCCACTGCAATGCAGGCTAAACCCTGTGCACTGCAGATAAGGTAGGATTGTATCTTACAATGTCAAGGCAAACCGTTATGCTCAACCGTCATGCTCATCACTTTAAGCAAGCTGGCTGCCTTTTTGCCTCGTTATTATAGGTAAACATGACGTATAACGTAGTGAAACGATAATTTGAACTTTATTAATTTTATTTTTTGGGTGAACTATCCCTTTAACTATGATTTTATCGATGTTTATCTGTGTTATTGATGTATTTTAAATATCTATTTATTACTGCTTATTATACATGTTCATTGACATTTTAATATGTTTTTTTATAATATAATATTTGAATTAAATTGAATGTTTTGGATACCACTATTAAATTATTGTTTTTATTATTATTTTACTGACTTTAAGTCAGCTTACTTATAGACAATGCCTCTCTTGGCACTGTGCATGTAAAACATTGTTTTTTGGACACTAACAAGTGAAAATAGTTAGGTTAGATACATTTGAGTAGGTCTGTTTTGTTAAAAATCGATAGCTGTAATGCTTCTGTGCAGAAAGAAACCTGTGAGCCACAAAGGTAAGTTTGCGAGCAGATTAGACTAATTTCCACCTATTAGACAGCCTAATCAGCTTATCGTGTTTTGTATTGCATCACTTATAGCTCTTAAACCTTTAAAATAGAGTTTAGGAAGATGTATGTAACTACAGTCATTAGCTTTGGTTAACTATTGAAGCCGTTTCTCTTGTCAAAAGGCTCAATGTGACCGGAGACTTTATTGAACACTGCTGGCAGCAGCGACGTTAGATTTAACTGTGGTGTTAACCACATCACTTTGTCTCAATGCAGTATCATCTGATGCACAAAAAATGTCATTTAGGCTGTTTTAATTGGTAAAGAACAGGAGCTAGTGAACATTATTTCTTATAACAAAAAGACTCATGATCTTTTAAAGTAGTGTACAGTAGATAGCATTACCTTTATTGCAAAGTTTCATTTCAATTTTGGAATATAACACATCCTGTGGCCCCCTGACTGCATCATCTAACACAGAAAGCAATTCAGATTACCGCAAAAGGCAGAAAAGTAAAAATTAAAGGAGTTATTTGGTTTAATGGAGGCCTTACCGTTTTGTTTCTTTTTTCTAGCCATAACCTGTGGGTAGACTGTATTACTGGAGGCAGCTGCAGAATCATCTTAAATAGAATAAAACACAATATTGTCAGTATTATGCGGTCTTGATTTTAGTCAGAGAAATGTAGATCCTATATGACCACCATACCTGTGGTCATGATAGCAGCATTTTCATATATATTGTCACCAACTATTAAAAAAGAAAATTAGAGATTGTAAGCAAAAAATATTAAATGGCAGAAGATTGAGAAACAAATGCTGGTGTGTTTGTTAGTGCAAACTGACCTGCAGGCTGATTTGTGTCCTGATTCACTGCAGGAGACTGAGATTGTACACCTTCTCAAAAATAAAGCAGTGAACAAGTTAAACATTGCCTTTAGACATACTATATTTATATGTGGAGCAACACGAACACAACAAAAAGACCTAGAAAGATCATTATCTTGATACACCATAATATCTGTTATCACACCTTTTTTCTTCTTGAAGAGCAAGAGCAGGATCAGTAAAATCATTACGATGGCAAACAGACAGGCCAAACTTAGTCCTATAAATAAACCCTTGAATCCAGAAGCTGAAACTAGAGAAAGAATGGAACCTGAATATCCATTTAAACATTATATATTGAAATCAATTTTATTACAAATCTAACTAAAGTAAGAACACATGGTTTTCTCACCTCTGACTGAAACCCAGCTTTTCGGTGACTCTCCTCTCTCTGGGTGTTTACAGTGATAGAAACCTTCATCTGACTTTGAGACACTACTGATGATCATCTCTCGTGTAGTCTGGTTCTGGAGGATGGAATCATTTTTATAAAAATAAACACCAGAGACTGAGACCTTTGAGCGATTTAAACAATGTAAAGTCAGAGGTTGTCCCTCAGTCACAGGATGGACAGGACTGTCCAGGATCACAGCACCATCTGCAAGAAAGAGAAACAAGACACTGAAAACATTCTACATTATTACTGTAACATGCAGGCCTTTATAAGGTTTAGTAAACACATTGAATTTCTCTGAGAATTCACAACAGAGTATTTTATATTCTTAAAAAAAGAATACTAAACTGTACATTTCCTTGTCACTGCATTGGTATAGACTTTTTTATCTATTACCTGGAAAGACACATGCAGTGTTTTTTTTTTAAATATTGCCCCAAAAGCTTTTCATCTTGTACAGAGAAAGAGGGAAAGTTGAATATTCTGAGAAAATCAGGCAAATGAAAAATGTTCAATATGAATTTCCAGAAACTCGATAATTTTGACCTACTATTATTCACACACACTTTTTTCCAGAAATCTGTTTTATTGGTGGATTCAGTGCTTATTTTTAACAAGTCAAATATCATGTGGAATCAACAAATGAACTGACTTGAAACAGGTTTGTGTGATCAGTAAATCAGCTTATGGAAAATATCAAGGTTTTTGCAGCTGATACTTCCGTCATTCAGGCCTGCATGGTACCCTGTCTGCCACACAATTAACCTCATACAACTTAATTTACCTCTTTTGCCTTCTTATAGAGGGGTCAAACTTCGAGAAATTTTGACGAGAAGTTGAGCTATCACTGTTCATAGATCAGAAAAGTTAAATACTCTTGGCATTTAAATGCACCAACTCAACTGTCCAAAGGATTTTCTTTATTTTGGCTTTTTAAACGCTGAATCATGTGGAACAGGAAACAGCTGGGCTTAAAAAACACAAGAGGTGTGTTTTCAAATCCAGAAAATCGAGGTAAATGTTTTCACCCCCTCAAGATAAACTGAACCAAATACGCGATTACCTTCGGACAGTCATTTTAGAGCTGATTTGTATCCAGTAAGCACGAGCTTTTAGCTCTATAGAGGGGAAGAGGCTCAGACTGGCATACAGTCATGTGCGCTGTGTCCTGTAGTTAGAGGTAAGAAGTTATACAATTGATTTCTGGAGTATGTAGGCTTCAATATGAAGGTTTAGATGGGGCTATTCTCCTTTAAATTGAAATTTTTTGTCAGACGGAATTTGTTTTGACTTTTTTGTGTACCAGCTTCTATTACTGTAATCTGATCTGGTAATAGATACACTTATTTTATATTTTTAGATATACTTATAATTCTGCAGCAATCTCGCCTGTTACCTTTATTGTGATACCAGAATTATTCAAATACACCTTGTAGTTTTTGAGATGTATTAATTTAAAGCATGTCATTTTCAAAAAACAATCAGGAAAATAGGTTTAGAGCTTAAGATGAACATGACAGAAACTTAATAGCTATTTATAAATGTAGTTCATACAGTATGTTAAAGTGTTCTTCATTTACTCAGGTTATAAATATACATAACCAAGCAGTTATGTTAACTACAACAGTGTGACTCAGACAGCAGTAATCAGAGAACTACATGAGCTGAAGGATCTAACAGTTTGTTCATTTGAAGTAAGAAATGTTAAGTCAAACATCTGAAATTGATTGAAAATTGTCTGGAAATTTTATTTTAGAGTTTTTACTGCACTGCTGTCAATCAAAAGATAATAAACTTTTCTTGTGATATTACAAGTAAGCCATCAACTCAATTGTTTACAGTACTTTGAAGTGATTTGGTTTTGTGTATTAAATATTATTGATGAGAACTGATGAAATGACTCACTGTGCACTATGATGTTGACAGAATTACTGCGATCTCCAGATTCAGACTGACACCAGTAAACTCCAGTGTGTGATGTAGAGAGGGAGCTGATGTTACATGTAGGTCCTGAAACTGATGAACAATCAAACGATGTCTCAATATGTGTGTATCGTCTCACTGTCCATCCAGTAGAGTCACTCTGGTCCTCACAGCTCAGTGAGAGAGAGTCAGCAGTAAAGTGTTGAGTTCTGCTCGGTCTGATGATCAGAGACACTGGAGAAGATTCATCTGTTAATAATTATATTAATATTATTAGATTTCATTATAGGTCACTTATATTAACATTTATTATTAAAAAGAAAGAAACTTAAGTCAATATATTAAACTATACATATAGCCTAAAAGATGTTAGTAATGACAATAATTTATGCATAAAAAGCAGTGATGAAAGCAGTGATAAGCAGCAAATGAAAGCCTCATCTAGTTCAAAAGATATCTCATAAATATATGACAAATGACACATTGGCCATAGTTTTGTACCAGGATGCATTTGAAGTGGTAAATCCACTGGGTTCTGGAGGGAAAAACATAAAGTGCTGGCTGTTTTCTTTACTCTAGCAGACATATCACCTCATCACAGATTTAGTGTAAATCAGATGCAGCTGATAATGCTTTGTCGATAATAGGATTATAAATATTAATACAGTGTCTTTGCACTGTATTTTTACACACATATCTCTGTGCTGGTGATATATTCATTCATTCATTCATTTTCTACCGCTTACCCGAACTACCTCGTCACCTGTGCCTATCTCAGGCGTCATTGGGCATCAAGGCAGGATACACCCTGGACAGAGTGCCAACCCATCGCAGGGCAGCTGGTGATATATTTCCACCAAATATAGTTGTTGAAAGAGATGTATAAGCTAGGGATGAGAAAGGATGTTTGTTGTTTTAGCAAAAGATGGTAAGGGATTGGACTTTGGTCAAGTGGAAGAGAAAAAAGCAGAGAGTCATTGAGTTCTACTCTCATAAAGTCTTGTGTGTGACTGGTAGAGCATAAGGTAGAGCAAAATTCTTCAAGCAAACACCTATCATTGAAGCTAACTATATTCTGCAACTACTGATGGCTCATTTTACAGAACAAAGCTCTTCTGCTCTAAGCAGATATATGTGTACATCTCATATATATATATATATATATAATGTCTTTTTATGTGTTTGTAATAGATTGGTTATTATTGTGCCACTAATAAGATCTACATATTGTTACAAATTTAATTAAAATGGGACTTTTTTTAATAGGTAGCCACTTCTGTTTAATATAAAGACAAACACACACACACACACACACACACACACACACACACACATATATATATATATATATATATATATATATATATATATATATATATATATATATATATGTAATGAGTCTGTCTGTGTTTCTGTCCTGTTTCTGTCTGCTGTCTTTCCCTGTGGCTAATTGTTTGCTCCGCCCACTCTTTGGTTTCCATGGACATTAATTGTACTCATTCATCTCCTCAGGTGTGTTGTCTTTGTCTTTGATTGTCTCTGCTTTGTCATTGGTTCCTGTCAGCTATATATACTCTGTTTGTTCACTTCCCTGGTGTTGGTCGTTTTTGTATGTTGGATGTTGGTGTGCCTGTTCCCGTTTCCTGTTAGCCCTGTTTGTTGCCTTGTTCTGTCTGCCTGTCTGTTCAGCTGCTTTCTTGTGTTTTGAATAATTAAACTTTAAAATCTGCATTTGGATCCTCACTCGCCTTTGTCCTGCATCGTGACAATATATATATATACACACACACACACACACACACACACACACACACACACACACACACACATATATATATATATATATATATATATATATATATATATATATATATATATACACACACACACACAGTGGTGTGGAAAAAGTGTTTTCCCCTTCCTGACTTTTTTTTTTTTTGCATGTTTGTCAAAAAAACTTTAATGTTTCAGATCAAAGAAATTTTAATAGTTAAAGATAACACAAGTAAACACAACATGCTTTTACTGTAAATGAAGGTTTTTATTATTAAGGGGAAACAAAATTCAAACCTTCAAAAAAGTGTTTGCGAACCACAATTAGAATCATTATCCGTCAAATGGCAAAAACATGGAACAGTGAACCTTCCCAGGAGTGGCGGGGCGACCAAAATTACCCCAATAGCGCAGTGATGACTCATCCAAGATGTCACAAAAGACCCCACAACAACATCCAAAGAACTGCAGGCTTCACTTGCCTCAGTTAAAGATAGGGTCTCCGATATTTGAGAAATGCTTCTGAAAACTGCGTTAGGCCACCAAACAAAACAATAAGCAAAACAAACGTGTTCAGTGCTCATGTGTGCATGTGTGCATATTCACAGATTGGAGTTTCCCGAGTCAATAACTCCTGAGCTAAACACTGTTACTACACAAAACGCGGTTGTAGCTGCGTCTCTACATTACTACAATAGAAAAGAGGTGTTATTTGTGTAGTAACAGCGTTTAGCTCAGGAGTTATTGACTCGGGAAACGCCAATCTGTGAATATGTGGCCAACTTCCTGCTCCTTCAGTTCTCTCCAGCGCTGGAAAGCTGATCCTATATTAACACGTCCTACTTCTTGCCTTATCGTAAGCCTTTCTTCGCTTTCTTTCTTTGTTTTTATCCTCCATGTCAATGTTAAAACTGCTTTCTGCTAATGTCACACATGTGCACTGAACACTCTCTCCACCGCATATTGACAAGCCCCGCCCCTTATTGCTCATTGGCCACACGTTTGTTTTGATTTTTGTTTAGCTTGTCGTTCCCGACTCAGTTTTCTGAAGCATTTCTCAAATATCGGAGACCTGACCTACAAGGTCAGTGTTCATGACTCCACCATAAGAAAGAGACTGGGCAAAAATGGTCTGCATGGCAGAGTTCCAAGACAAGAACCGCTGCTGAGCAAAAAGAACAAAAGGCTCGTCTCAGATTTGCCAGAAAACATCTTGATGATCCCCAAGACTTTTGGGAAAATACTCTGTGGACTAACGAGACAAGTGTTTTTGGAAGATGTTTGTCCCATTACATCTGGTGTAAAAGTAACACTGCATTTCAGAAAAAGAACATTATACAAACAGTAAAATATGGTGGTGGTAGTGTGATGGTCTGAGGCTGTTTTGCTGCTTCAGGAACCGGAAGACTTGCTGTGATAAATGGAGCCATGAATTCTGCTGTCTACCATAAAATCCTGAAGGAAAATGTGCAGCCATCTGTATGTGACCTCAAGCTGAAGCGAACTTGGGTTCTGCAGCAGGACAATGATCCAAAACACACCAACAATCCACCACTGAATAGCTGAAGAAAAACAAAATGAAGACTTTGGAGTGGCCTAGTCAAAATCCTGACCTGAACCCTATTGAGATGCTGTGGCATGACCTTAAAAAGGCGGTTCATGCTCGAAAACCCTCCAATGTGGCTGAATTAAAACAAATCTGCAAAGATGAGTGGACCAAAATTACTCCACAGTGCTGTAACAGACTCACTGCAAGTTATCGCAAACACTTGATTGCAGTTCTTGCTGCTAAGGGCGGACCAACCAGTTATTAGGTTTATGGGGCAAGCACTTTTTCACACAGGGTCATGTAGGTTTGGATTTTGTTTTCCCTTAATAATAAAAACCTTAATTTAACTGCATGTTGTGTTTACTTGTGTTATCTTTGACTAATATTTACATTTGTTTGAAGATCTTAAACATTAAAGTGTGACAAACATGCAAAAAAAAAAAATCAGGAAGGGGTAAACACTTTTTCACACCACTGTGTGTCTGTGTGTCTAGTACCGGTGTGGTCTTCTGCTGCTGTAGCCCATCAGCCTCAAGGTTCGACGTGTTGTGTGTTCAGAGATGCTCTTCTGCATACCTCGGTTGTAACGAGTGGTTATTTGAGTTACTGTTGCCTTTCTATCAGCTCGAACCAGTCTGACCATTCTCCTCTGACCTCTGGCATCAACAAGGCATTTGCGCCCACAGAACTGCCCTCACTGGATATTTTCTCTTTTTTGGACCATTCTCTGTAAACCCTAGAGATGGTTGTGTGTGAAAATCCCAGTAGATCAGCAGTTTCTGAAATACTCAGCACGCCTGGCACCAACAACCATGCCACGTTCAAAGTCACTTAAATCACCTTTCTTCCCCATTCTGACGCTCGGTTTGAACTGCAGCAGATTGTCTTGACCATGTCTACATGCCTAAATGCATTGAGTTGCTGCCATGTGATTGGCTGATTAGAAATTTGCGTTAACGAGCAGTTGGACAGGTGTACCTAATAAAGTGGCCGGTGAGTGTATATACTACCAGATCTATTGTTAACATGTTGTGTCCAGTGCGGTCTCTTACTCACCAATAACATTTACCCAGAGTACATCACTGTAGTCGGTGTAGTAGACTGGGTTTCCTCTTCCAGCTCTGCACTTGTAATGACCTCCATCAGAGAGAATAACTGAACTGATGGTGTAGGAGTCTGTTTCAGTGGATTTAGTCTCAGTCCAAACGCTCCCTGTGTATTTGGACCAGTAAAACTTCCATCCAGCAGACTGTGGTGTCAGTGTACAGTACAGAGTCACTGAGTTTCCTGTCAGTACAGCTCCTTTAAGGTCTGATGTGAGCTGAGGTTTAGGTTTTTCTGTTAGAAATGAAACAGTTCATGATGTTAAATAGTCTGTAATACACTAATCACATTTACTGTGAAACATTATTACTGTCTCTGTGATGAAGCTAAACAATGTGCTGAAATTATTTTAGATTTTTTATTTAGACACATCATCAATAAACTGTGATTGAAGTGAGGGTCAGAAAATAACTGCTGTGTGATGATGCAGGTCTCTAATCTGTCTCTACATCACAGTAATTTATTTTATATGTGTATAGATTACAGAGTATTCTGATAATAAATGAAACAACAAAATGCAAATCTACACATAATCTATTTACTTGTAGACATAGTAGCAGCATTAACAAATGGTTTTGTTTTTAAAAATTTGTGTTTTGCCTAAAAATAAATAAATGTGTTTACAACAAAACACATAAAAGCACATCATTAATTTAATATGAACACATTACAGTAATTCGAGATCTCATCATTCTCACTAGGAGGTCTAATTAACATTCTGTATTTCCCAATCTACTTTAATCACCTGCTTATTTACACTTTTAATAAAAACATCATTAATGCACATATAATCCATCACATGTATCCAAGTACTCAGCTGTTTGGTTTGTCAGGAAAGGCTTCAAAGATGACAGAATAATGACCTGTTCCTCTTCCTCACCTGATTTAAACCCAACTGAGCTCTTCTCAAGTGTGAGATTTACAGTGAGGGAAAATAATATAGATCTCTGAACAGTATCTGGGAGGCTGTGGTGTCTGTTTCAGCTAAAATAAGTCATGAACAAATAAAGACACTATTTCTATGGATGAGAAAAGAAAGTCATCTGAATGAAAGTCACTGAAAATAAGGATGTCTATACGGGAAACTGAATACTATGAAAAGCCAAAAACATTGTCAAAAATTTCTTGTTTGATATTTCACTTTGAAATAAGTGGAGAAAATCCTTATAATAATATAATAGTGTAATAACTGTACACAATGAAAATTGTGTGAAATGAAAATAAAATGAAATAAAAAAATAACTGTTAACAGTGTATTTCTTCAAAAGTAAAATTACTCATGACAAACATAAATACCCTAATAATTATGTATGCAGTGTAGATAGTGTTGTATTAAAAATTGCATTGTTACATTTTTACATAGTTTATATGCAGTACATTGAATAAATAGAATTAAAATGATGATCAAACTGTTAATTTGCTTTTGATGATGTTTATAAATTGTGTCTTATATTCTGAGCCATACTGCAGTCATTAGTGTTGTTTTAAAATCTCATTCAATCATTCAATCATTTCTGTTAAATCACATCAGTGAAACTTTTATATATATATGTATAGTGACATTTTCTCCAGTAAACACAATGCCATGGTCAGCTGGCTGTACTTTCACTTCAGGCTTTGGTCTTGCTATAGAAAGATCACAAAAATGTAAACATATCCAGAATCAAGTAAATATATTATATAGTTATATAATTACAAATAATTATTAAAACAATAAAATAATTAGATTTTTATTGTTTTCCTAACGTTAAACCTGTGACAAAAAAACAAGACACACCTGTAACTGTAATTGTGGCTGGTTCACTCTTCTCTGAATCGTAGTAGTAGTAGTAGTAGGAGTTATAGTAGTTTCCTCTGCGTGCTTTACAGTAGTAATTTTCTTGTCCTTTATTAGAGACTCTCACAGTGTGTTTGTTGGTGTCTGAGTCTACAAGGTACAGGGAATTTGATTTCTGAACTTCATACCAGAGAAAAGTCCATCCAGTGGACATCAGATTACAGCTCAGAGTAACAGTGTCTCCAGTGTAGACGGAGCTCTGAGGAGTCACAGTCACAGTCGGTTTGGGTTTTCCTGTTGATATAAAATGATGAAGAGCTGTATTTCATTCACTTTTACAACATAACCAGTAATTTAATCTTTGTGCCTAATTAAGCAATTAATTACAGTGTTTATTTGTAAAGGTTCCACATTGTTTATATGCAGAAAATGATTTAAAATGAATAAATAAAAATAAACATTGAACTGATATATAAAGGTCACTGAATTGCCCCAGTGAATTTCTTTTCCACATATTTTATACATTGTGTCTCATATTCTGAACCATATTTCACACATTAGTGTTTTTCTTTCCCTTTCTTTTTTCTTTCTTTCTTTAAAAAAAAATCTTATTCAGTCATTTAACTGTTTACTGTAAAATCACAGTAGTGAAAGTTTAAAATCATGACAGGAATCATCTTGACTATTAAGTAAAGAAGAATTAAATGTCAAATTAATGTCAAATATTTGTAACAATTTAAATAATAACTCAGTAAAAATGTGTCACTACAATCAGAATAGCTAATAAGTTCTAAGAGGTCTAAGTAACATTCTGTATTTCCAGTCTACCGTAATCACCTGCTTATTTACACATTTAACACATAAAACAACATTTAATACACATATAATCTATCAGTGCTTCATTTAACCAGAGTTGTGGGAAATTTCATCCATCCATTCATACATCCATCATACTTCTGCTTTTCCTGTCACAATTAACATGAACACTGAGCTGTTCCAACTTATCTACCCATGTCTGAATATATAGAAAATGATTCAATTATAAACATCCAAACATAATTTAAACTTACTTTATTTTTATTTTGTGACAGTTTAACATTCTTTAAAACATCATAAATAGCCATTCTAGAATCTTTTTTTTTTTTTTTCAACAAAAAACAAAAAGACAAATACACAATGTTTGTGTGTCATTTTTCTACATAAAGACATTTTCAGGTCAATGTTTTGGGATGCTATGATGCTATGCTAACTCTGTTGTATAACTGCTTGTCTGTTTTGCTTGTTGAAATTTGACATGCTGATGTCTTGCCCAGGTCTCTTGAAAATGGGATTTTTAATCTCAGTGAAATTTTACCTTGTTAAATAAAGATTAAATCAAATGATCAATAAAACATCTGACCACAGCTCTTAAATAATGTGACATAAATGAAACCATGTCACTTCTATCAAACACTTCCACTGAATTTATCCTATTAGATTTACACTTCTACACATCTTATACTGTTGTGAGTTCTGGTTTAGGTTTTCTGTTAGAGAAGAAACACACAGTTCAGGAGTAATACAACCTTTACTGCACTAATCAGATTTAAAATTAAACACATTTCTTCTGTCTCTGTGATGTTACTGGTCTCAGAAAAACAATAACTAGACCTACATCTTTTACTACTATTATGTTACTTTACTAGTGTAGCCTATTGTTCTATTTGTAGCCCAGTTAAAAATGCATAAGGAAGTTGTAATAAATAAACAAATACAGTTATTGGTCAATTGACAAATGTTTAAAATGTAAAAATGTTTATTTGATTTTTAATTAAAAGTTGTTCATTTTTAAGTGCTCATTTTCTAGAAAATATACATGATTAATTGGGCTTTTATAATTGTTTTAAACCAGATGCTGTCGGTTACGAGGAGAGAAAGAGTGAGAACACAAAGAATTGAAGAGAGGAGCAAGATGCCAAGCCAACCAGTCAGAGACCAAGAGCCACATTTTTTACTGTGTTACCGCAAAGAGCCACATCATACACATGGGCACAGATGAACATCACCTTTTTTCCCTGCCATTTTGAGAGTGAACTTGACATAAATTGTTTACTCAAATGATCTTGCTCCTACTGGGAATCTTTGAGGTATTTTCATCCCACTCACATGCGCGTTTGACGAAAATACCGTGGTGGAAAGAAAAACGCTGTGCAGACACGAAAGATGCTTCCTATTGAAATACATTAGATCAAAAGTCTGTGCTTTTTGACACGTTAAAAAAGGGAGCTCCGTCTACGCGAACACGAATCAAATAGATTACATTTCGTAACCTATGTGACGAACTGCCGTGAGACTGGGTTGCCTCATCACACCACTCCCTTGCCACGACTCAGGCCTGCTACGTTTTTTTTCTTTTGGAATTATTTTTTTTAGTAAACTGTTAATGAACTGATAGAGCCTAGTGGTACCATTTCATATTTTTGCTTTATATTTTCAAAATATATTGAATCATATTTTGTTTTATTTTAGTATCGTGGTTTTATTTTTATTTCCGTTTCAATTAAATTGGGTACAGTTGCAATAAATTCAATGTTGTTGTGGTGTCTATTGATTGCTGGAAGATTGCTGGAATGAATGTATAGATAACATCTGTATATGTATTTTAATAGGAGAGATCCTAAACCCACACACCCAGGGCCCGTCCCATTTAATCTGAAGGGAATAGGGCGCTACATATATTTACAGTACAGTTATGGAATATTATGTGTAGCATAAAATAACACATTTACATTTGGTCATTTGGTTAATTAAATATATAACTAATCCGAAGAATCCTGGTCAAGAAACCAATCAAGGCAGTTTGGTATCACTGGGATTAGAACAGACAACCTTCTTATATTTTATTGAACTTTAACCCACTGTGCCACCATAAATACTTTAACTAGATTGCATTGACTCACTACAGTGTTTTGGCGGAGCTAATTCAGTGGTAGAATGATGTGGTGGTGTGTAAGACCATCTCCCACTCATCATTCTGACCATGTTTTACAGGAGGACTAAACTTACATGTCCTGTGGTGTATTGTGTTTTCTGTCTGCACTGTCCTTGTGTTTGCACTAGGTGCTCATTATGCATTTTATGTGGCTAGGACAACTTACTTTTATGTCCTTAGCTCTGTGTTTTATGTAGCACCAGCGTCCTGGAGAAATGTTTCCATTTCACTGCGTCAGCTAAATATACAGGGTTAAAATGACAATAAAAGCTTCTTGACTCTTAAGAAGTAGTTGAATCAGTGCAAGCTAATTGCAGTGTTGTTTTGGTGTAGTTGTTGTGGCTCAGAGGTTAAGGCTCAGATGAACACTTCAGAAGCCTGTGTGCTCAAATCCCAACACCACCAAGATGTTATTGGGCAAAACTCTTCAACTCAGTTGTGTTCTACATCAGCAAAATACGCAAGTGTCCTGGGACACTTGTTATTTTATATAACATTAAGGTATCACAGTACTTTATTGTAAATGTGCCACAGTTGTTTACTCTAAATCTGACACTACTTTACTTTACTGCCACCTCAAGTTGTAGTAAAGTGTATTTTGCTGTTGGCAGATTGTATTTTGTTGTATTGAGTGTATTTTGCTGTTGACAAAACCTGCACCACCAACTGCACACATCATTATTTATTTATTTTCATCACTCAACTAAACATACTGATATTTACTGTGAAGCCACAATCTGTTTAAATCTGTTTCAAACATACAAAATCATGACAGTAACATCAGCTTTAGACTATTAAGTAAAGTTTTTATACAGATCAATAAAATTAAAAATAAAATCAAAGGGAAAAGACTGGCTAATAAGTGATGATTTGTGTCTTGACCAGAAAAAAAAAGAAATTTTCAAGGTTTTAAAATAGAAAAGTGACAATTTAAAGTAAACAGACAGGAGGAAGCTCTAAAGTCATTAAAATGAGACTCTGTTACAGTTTACCTCAATGAAAATCTGGAAGATGAAATCACTGATATATTTTACTTATAATAAACAGAAATGATAAGTAATAAAAATAATAATAAGATAAACTCACAGACTTACCTGATACAGTGAGTGTAACAGGATCACTGTCCTCTGAGAACTGAGTGTCACTGCTCTTCCCTCTGCAGGTGTATGTGCCACTGTTAGAGTCTGTAACTGAGCTGATGATGAACTCCTGGGTTTCTTTGTATGAGTTCTTTGTGTAATCTTTCTTATACCAGCTGTATGTCCACTCGGTGACTTTTGCACTCTGTATCTCACATTTAAATGTCACAGTCTCTCCTCTGAACACCTGTGGATCAGGCTTTATAATCACCACAGGTTTAGGTTTCTCTGTATAAAAAAAGGTAAAATCATTATTTGAATGATGTAATTACTAACAAATAAAATGTAGATCACAATTTGTAATTCTGACTCAATTCTAAAATGAGTCAAGTTACTTTTCTGAATTTGTAAATGCTTTTAACTATTGATTCATGTTTTAATTACAGCATTTTTGCTCTCCTGTTTTCCCAATTAAACTCTTGAAACATATTAAACTCTTGCAATTCAGAATAAGAAACTAAAGGTAAATTAATAATAATGATAGAAATAATTGAGGGAGTAAAATCTGATTTGACTTTTAACAGATATACTCAATAAATAAAGTAAAAAATATTTGCATGGGTTTCTGAATTGCTAATCAGCTTGCTGTGATTTTATTGTCTGTCTTTAAAGCATCTTTTGACTCTGCTGCTTTACCTCCAACAGTGCAAAAGGCATATCAGTTATACCGAGTCTATTAGAATGCAGTTTATTTCGACCTATCTCATTCTTGAATGTAGATATTAAGTTATTGGCCAAGATTTTAGCCCATCCACTAGAATCTATATTACCCTCTATATTACCCTCAGATGACCAAACAGGATCCCACCTCTCCTGATACCCCAGAGGTATTAACATAACATTAACATTGATCCTGAAAAAGCATTTGATTGGGTGGACTGGGATTATTTCTTTTATACTCTGTAACAGTTCGGATTTGGTCAAGGTTCAGATCCTGAATTAAAGTTCTTTATTCCTCTCCTTCAGCAGCTACTCATACAAATAGCAATTTGTCACCTTTCATTTCTCTACGTTGCAGAAACTCATCTGTCAGTAATCATCTCTTTTGTTTGTGTTGGTGAATGAACCATTGGCAGCTGCAAATGAGGTCAGACTGCTGTATCAAAGATGTACAAAGAGGGCTCTCTGAACATAAAGTATTCTTGTATGTGGATAATATGTTTCTGTATTTGTCAGACCCCTTACTCAGTATTTCAAAAGTTAAATTTATGGCATACCAGGGGTGGCCAACACACGGCTCCCGAGCCTCATGTGGCTCTTTGCCCAGTTTCATGCGGCTCTTACGTTCATATTGAAGTTTGTATTTGTGTCTTTTTAATATGCGTGTTCACTTCCCTTGAGTTCAATACAGTAATTTCGTCAAACGTGCATGTGAGTGAATTTGTGTCAAGTTCGCTCTCAAAATGGCAGGTGACAAAAAGGTGATGTTCATATGTGCCCATGTGTATGATGTGGCTCTTTGCGGTAACACAGTAAAAAATGTGGCTCTTGGTCTCTGACTGGTTGGCCACCCCTGGCATATGCTCTTATACATTTTCTTATTTTCATACAACTGAGCAATTGAGGATTAAGGGCCTTGCTTAATGGTGCAGTAGTGGATGCTTGGTGGACAGTCTAACAGATTAATATAAATTGTTTCATTCAAAGTTAGGACTTATTGTCACATGCTTTGCCAAAACAACACATTTACACTTCTGAATGCCAACACAGAGTTTTGATCTTGCCACAATGTCCTCATCTGACACCCCTGTTCTTTATCTTCCCCACTCATTACTACTGGACACTTTGTTGAATTATTTTGTGCCTTTAGTGACTTGAGGCTTTGTTTTTTTGATTAAACGGTTCTATTTTCTGTTTCTGACCTTGTTTTGCCCTTTGACTCACACTCTTGTCTCACCCATTAGAATTCTTCTCTGTGGATTTCTGGCCTTGACCTAGTTTGGGCTTCTGGTTTTGATCTCTGTGTCCATTGGGATTTAAGCCTTGTTCCTCTCGTCCAGATTTACACTCCTGTCATGCCCTTGCTGTTTAAGATTTATATCACAGTGTTTTCATTCTGTTACCTAATTTGGCTAATGCTAACAGAGACTGTAGATTATTTGCTTTGTTTTTGAGATTTTGAACTTTAAAATTTGGATAAAAGATGTCATGCACCGTTTGATATTAAAAAAAAATTGATTCTATAGATTAAATGTGCTTTAAAGATTTACAATATGTGAATAGTTGTTTTTTTTTATATAGACATGATAAGTTTATAAGAATGTTTATTTTGCATGAATGAGCATTTTGATGTTTCTGAAGCAGTAAATTCATCAAGCCCTTTTGCAGCCTCTGAGCAGATTCTTAAATGAGTTTTACAGTTTTTGTTGACATTTTCTACCAAAGTTAAACTGGAGTTGTGTCACTTTTTTTTCCAGATAACCTCACACCAGTCCTGCTCAGCCGTGTTCACACTGTCGCTCTTTAACTTTAATAAAATAATTTATCTGAAAGAGTTCTCTGTAAGTAGCTGTGTAAATATTGCTATATTCTGACTGTATTCACATGTTTATATGTTCAGTGTTGTGCAGAATCACTTAACAGAAAGACTCTTACTCACCAATAACAGTTAGTGAGAGTTCATCACTGTAGTCTGTGTAGTAGACTGGGTTTCCTCTTCCAGCTCTGCACTTATACTGACCTCCATCAGAGACTTTATCTGAGCTGATGGTGTAGGAGTCTGTTTCAGTGTATGCAGTCTCAGTCCAACGGCTCTGTGTGTATTTGGACCAGTAAAACTTCCATCCAGCAAACTGTGGTGTCAGTGTACAGTACAGAGTCACTGAGTTTCCTCTCAGTAAATCTCCTTTAAGGCTTGATGTGAGTTGAGGTTTAGGTTTTTCTGTTAGAAATGAAACAGTTCAGAATGTGAAGTAGTCTTTACTACACTAATCACTTCTACAGTGAAACATTATTACTGTCTCTGTGATGAGGCTAAACAACTTGTTTATTATTGTTTTAGTTCTGTTTAGTTTGCATAAAAAAACACAAAATGCAAATCTACACATGACCTATTTACTGTTGGATTCTGATTCCCCATGTACGATGAAACATGAATGAACTCATGTCATTTCTATCAAACACTTTTACTGAATTTACTTCAGTAAATTTTATAATTTATTATATTTACACATCATATACTGTTCTGAGTTCAGTTTTAAAGTTTTCTGTTAGAGAACAAACACAAATAATGTAATCTTTACTGCACTAATCAGATTTAAAATGTAAAGCATTGTTTCTGTCTCTGTGATGTTACTGGTCTCAGAAAAACAATAACTAGACCTACATCTTTTCTTAATATTGTTACTTTATTAGTATAGCCTAGTTAAAATAATAATAAGAAACTAAGAAACAGAGTTGTGTGGTTTATTACCAGAAAATAGCTGGAATCAGATTCCTTGTGTGTGAACACATTTGGCCAATAAACCTGATTCTGACTCTAAATGATTTAAGAAGGAAAAAGATGATATATAAGTGAATTCTTGGCAGGAATCAGAGCTTCTAACATACTGTGTGTTTCTCAGACAAATTTACTAATCAACATTACGTGTATAAAAGACATGTTTAAAGCAGTTCTATACAAAATACACTTTGTACTGTTAATGAAACTTTTACAGAGGGGATTCTGGTTCCACTTGGAAGAGGGAGAATCGGATCAGGCCCTTTATCCACTTGAGTAGTGTATAGTGAATCAGACAGGCGTCCGGATCAGATAGAGAAAGCGTGTGGCTGGATAGAGAGTGATGACGGGATTTTAATTGTATAAATATAAAGGGGAAAGTGCAGGGGGTTGGATTGTGACTGTATATATATATTATTTATGACCCAAAAGATTATAAGTGAAGGTGAAATGCTTGTGATGATGGTGAACGTCCAAAGCGGGGTTCGATCATGGGACTTTATCTCTACCGCTACAGCAGGCAGGTACAGAATAAACATCCGGGGACGAGCACAGAAGTGTTAACTCCTTTCTCCGATACAGGTTACCGCTCTGAAACTCAAAATCTTCTTCATTTCGACCTCGTAGTGCTTATTATACCGCTCTGATACGTCTCACCTCGCTGAAACTCAACCAGAAATTCTTCTCCTAACACCTATTAGTGTATATAAGCTGTTATAGCGCTACACGCTCCGATACGTGTCACCGCTCTACTCTGACACACACTCTGTCCGCACACTGAGCGCCGAACCTCGGGCTCTTAAATAGAGGCGTGAACACGTGTCACGATTTGCGCTAATTGCAGCTACGTGACCGAGAGCCTATAAAGAGGCGTGTTGGTGGCCGCGGGTTTGTCTGAAAGACACCCACGATGTTACAGAAACAGACAATATGTGACATAAAACACACTCACCTGATACAGTCAGTGTAACAGCATCACTAGTCTCTGTGTATTGTGGGTCTGATGACTGTGTTCCTTTACATGTGTAAACACCTTTATGAGACTCTTTAACATCAAAGATTTTGTAGATTTTCTTTCCTTTAACATCTCTGAGTTCATTATTATCCCTGAACCAGTGATACTCCCAGGATCCTCCAGTCTTTATCTCACATGAGAAAGTGACAGTTTCTCCAGTAAACACAAAGCCATGGTCAGCTGGCTGTACTTTCACTTCAGGCTTTGGTCTTGCTATAGAAAGATCACAAAAATGTAAACATATCCAGAATCAAGTAAATATATTATATATTTATATTATTACAAATAATTATTAAAACAATAAAATAATTAGGTTTTCATTGTCTTCCTAACATTAAACCTGTAGTGTAAAAGTAGAAAACATGACACACCTGTCACTGTAATTGTGGCTGGTTTACTCCACTCTGAGTAGTAGTTTCCTCTGTGTGCTATACAGTAGTAATTTACTTGTCCTTCATTAGAGACTCTCACAGTGAGTGTGTTAGTGTATGAGTCTTCAGGGGACTGGGAATTCCATGTCGGTCCTTTGTACCAGAGAAAGGTCCATCCAGTGGACATCAGATTACAGCTCAGAGTAACATTGTCTCCAGTGTAGACGGAGCTCTGAGGAGTCACAGTCACAGTCGGTTTGGGTTTTTCTGTTGATATAAAATGATGAAGAGCTGTATTTCATTCACTTTTACAACATAACCAGTAATTTAATCTTTGTGCCTAATTAAGCAATTAGTTACAGTGTTTATTTGTAAAGGTTCCACATTGTTTATATGCAGAAAATTGTTTAAAAATAAATAAATAAAAACAAACATTGAACTGATATATAAATGTCACTAAATTGCCCCAGTGAATTTATTTTCCTCATCTTTTATAAATTGTGTCTCATATTCTGAACCATATTACACACATTCACATCTTTTTCTTTTCTTTTTTCTTTCTTTCTTTAAAAAAAGAAATTTGTATTCAGTCATTTAACTATTTACTGTAAAATCACAGTAGTGAAATTTTAAAACAGGCTTCCCGTGACCCGAGGTAGTTCGGATAAGAGGTAGAAAATGAATGAATGAATATTTTGGGATGCTATGATGCTACAGTATGTTAACTCTGTTGTATAACTGCTTGTCTGTTTTGCTTGTTGAAATTTGACATGCTGATGTCTTGCCCAGGTCTCTTGAAAATGGGATTTTTAATCTCAGAGAGATTTTACCTTGTTAAATAAAGATTAAATCAAATAATCAATAAAACACCTTTTGAATAAAGCCATGTCACTTCTATCAAACTCTTCCATTGAATTTATTCAGTTATATTTACACTTTTACACATTTTATACTGTTGTGAGTTCAGTTTTAGGGTTTTCTGTTAGAGAAGAAACACACAGTTCAGCTGTAATGTAATCTTTATTGCACTAATCAGATTTAAAATGTTACTGCTATCAGAAAAACAATAACTAGACCTACATCCTTTCTAAATATTATGTTATTTTACTAGTGTAGCCTATTCTTCTATTTGTAGCCCAGTTAAAAATGCATAAGGAAGTTGTAATAAATAAACAAATAAACAGTTATTGGTCAGTTTATAAATGCTTAAAATGTAAAAATGTGAAATCTGTGTTTTTTTGTTTTTTTTTCTTAAAGTTGTTAATATCTAAGTGCTCATTGACTCTTAAGTAATTGAATCAGTGCAAGCTAATTGCAGTGTTGTTTTGGTGTAGTTGTTGTGGCTCAGAGGTTAAGGCTCAGATGAACACTTCAGAAGCTTGTGTGCTCAAATCCCAGCACCACCAAGATGTCATTGGGCAAAACCCTTCAGCTCAGTTGTGTCCTACATCAGCAAAATACGCAAGTGTCCTGGGATACGTGTTATTTTATATAACATTAAGGTATCACAGTACTTTATTGTAAATGTGTGTCACAGTTATTTACTCTAAATCTGACACTACTTTACTTTACTGCCACCTCAAGTTGTAGTAAAGTGTATTTTGCTGTTGGCAGATTGGGATGACAAAACCTGCACCACCAACTGCACACATCATTATTTATTTATTTTCATCACTCAACTAAACATATCACACTAAACATACTGATATTTACTGTGAAGCCACAATCTGTTGAAATCTGTTTCAAACATACAAAATCATGACAGTAACATCAGCTTTAGACTATTAAGTAAAGAACATGTTTTTTATACAGATCAATAAAATTAAAAATAAAATCAAAGGGAAAAGACTGGCTAATAAGTGATGATTTGTGTCTTGACCAGAAATGAAGGGAATTTGAGGTTTTAAGATAGAAAAGTGAAAATTTAAAGTAAACAGACAGGAGGAAGCTCTAAAGTCATTAAAATAAGACTCAGTTACAGTTTAGCTCAATGAAAATCTGAAGGATGAAATTACTGATATATTTTACTTGCCAAAACAGAAATGATGAGGATAAACTCACAGACTTACCTGATACAGTGAGTGTAACAGGATCACTGTCCTCTGAGAACTGAGAGTCACTTCTCTTCCCTCTGCAGGTGTATGTGCCACTGTCAGAGTCTGTAACTGAGCTGATGATGAACTCTTGTGTTTCTTTGTATGAGTTCTTTGTGTAATCTTTCTTATACCAGCTGTATGACCACGCAATGACTTTTGCGCTCCGTATCTCACATTTGAATGTCACTTTCTCTCCACTGAACACCTGTTTATCAGGCGTTATATTCACCACAGGTTTAGGTTTCTCTGTGTAAAGAAAAAAGATAAAATCATTATTTTAATGATGTATTTACTAATAAATAAAATGTAGATCACTGTAATTCTGACTCAATGCTAAAATGAATCAAGTTACAGTTCTGAATTTGTAAATGCTTTTAACTATTGATTCATGTTTTAATTACAGCATTTTTGCTCTCTTGTTTTCCCAATTAAACTCTTGGAACATTCAGTGTAGTATATGCAGTGAATGGTTTATTTCAGGTTACCCCCGGAGTTTCTGTGTAGTTGGTATTTTCCTGATGTGTGTATGTATATATGGCTTTAACTGGATGAGGAAGAGGTGTGCATGTGTAAGTAAAGCAAAGTCAACATGAGGTTGTGTGTGTCCGAGTCTTTATGTTAATAAAGACACAACACGGTGTCAGAAGTTGAAATAAAAGTCTAATTAACATTGCCAAAGACAAAACGTGCCGGAAAATTACCGCAACAAAGAGGGAACAAAGACACAGTGTTACTGCCGGTGACAGACTAACATTACATAACGTCGCTGTCAGGCGGAAACCTTGTATGTCCAAATTTGGTCAATTTCATATTTTTTCACATATCGATGCTATTGGTCAGTCCCCACGTGGGCCTGTTATTTTTACAAGTTATTAACCAATATAAAGTCTTGAAAATAGCTTGAGCGCAAATCTCTTAACTCCATTGGACACTTCCTCTGTCTGAGAAACCTCGTAACTCCACCTCTTCTTCACTCCTCAGGAGAGCTTCACGGCATATTTCTCCTCAAGATTAAGAGTCGCAATGAATCAACACGTATTAAGGTGATATCTAAAGTGATTTTTGTGGGGCTCAAAGAAAAATAAATCTTGACCCCCGCTAGTTCTGGTGCTCGTCTGAGGACAGGAATTTAGCGCAAGACAATCCACTGCAACGCGGACTAAACCCTGTGCACTGCAGATAAGATAGGATTGTATCTTACAATGTCAAGGCAAACCGTTATGTTCAACCGTCATGCTCATCACTTTAAGCAAGCTGGCTGCCTTTTTGCCTCGTTATTATAGGTAAACATGCCGTATAACGTAGTGAAACGATAATTTGAACTTTATTAATTTTATTTGTTGTGTGAACTACCCCTTTAACTATGATTTTATCGATGTTTATCTGTGTTATTGATGTATTTTAAATATCTATTTATTACTGCTTATTATTCATGTTCATTGACATTTTAAAATGTTTTTTATAATATAATATTTGAATTAAATTGAATGTTTTGGAAAAAAAGGGGTGTGATAAGCAAAGTTTCTAAATCAATGGCATGGGTGAGCTGTCTGTGCATTACAGGAAAGAAAAATGATTGAAGAATTAAATGATTTCAGTGATTCTTGAGATCAGGGACAAAACAGGTTTTGATTTTCTAAAAAAAAAAAAAAAAAATTAACCATGTTTTGGAACAACCTCCCATTTTTTATATATATATATAAATTAGAGTTTTGTGGGATCACTACTGGATTTTTGTCAACACCATCAGACATAGAAATGTCTATAAAATTATTTTTAATTAAAGTATCACAAATATTTTGACTCTTAGTGGTTTTTAATTGTCTTAATCACTAAAAAAATGTTTTTTAAAATAATCATATCACCTTTTAAAAGTTAGATTAGTCAGTGTTTAATGATTGTGGTTTAAGATGTATGGATTAATCAATTTATCATTTAATTTCCATAATGAACAGTGATACTTACAGTAGAAGCATACAAATTACACAATAACTTTTAAAATGCAACCATTTTATTAACAAATATTCTTGAGGAAACAAAACAGCTCATCTTTATAAAAAAAACAACAATATATCATTCTGACGGAGTTGACAAGGCATCAACGGGGACTTTAGACATGTGACGGAGTTGACCAAATACCATGTTTCCTCTCATAACACATGTGCTTCTCACAAGAGCCATCTTGTTTATCATTAGTTTCTTGTTACATTTATACTTTACTTAAATTAAGCATTTATAACAGAAAGTTTCATACAAATCTTATTACATTGTTTATGGAGTTGACACACTATGGTTGTGACATGCAAAGTATTAACAAGTAGGTATGAATTTAAAAGAATATTAAAAATGTACCAGAGCTAGAGTGGGCTCATGGCATTTGAAAGAACACGGAAGTGATAAAGGAGTCCTCAGAGTTTTGGCTGCCCTCAATAATTCCTGATTTTTTTATTTAAAAAAAAGGTCTGACGGTGTTGACAAAAACCCAGGACACAAGTTAATTGTCATAAAACTACAATACAATGAGTTTTTCAGTTGTAACTTTTGATGCTCATTAAATTAATTACTGAACTACTTACACATAGTAAATATAACATTTCATTTAAAATTACTTTTAATTGTTTTTAAGCTATTGTAATGTAATGACACCTGCTTTCGGACAAGGGTTTTTACAGACACTGGTCACGTATCATATCATTTAGAATTAAAAACATTTATGAAACGACATGAAATAATATTTAGTTGTGCTTTCATTATCCGTTTTAGTCTTCTAGTTAAGTGTATTTGTAATATTTAGTCATTTTTTTATCCACAAACTGTGTTTTATCTGGTGGTCATGTTTTGTCCCTGATCTCAAGAATCACTGATTTAAATGTATTTTATTTTAGTTAGTTAGTTTTATAAAAATGTAATTCTAAATTCTAGAATAAATATTATGCTCTTGTAACATTAAAATAAACTGTTTAATTTTTTTCAAAATATCTCAAAATCAAAATAGCTCAAAATATCAGTCATATCAGCAGTCATAACTGCCGACGCGAAATTGAAAATTAAATTCAATTCAGATCAAGCTTTTCAACCCCAGGTAGGCAAACATGGATAAATGCAAGTTTCTGCAGAAAACAGAACAAATGCAAGTTTCTGAAGAAAACAGAACATTTATTGAGATCACATATGGAGAATATATAAAAGAATCATTCATTAAGATTTCAGAACATCTATTCAGACATTAAAAAAAATTGTGAAATTGTGCAGAAAATCAGACATATGCCTCTCTCTGCTAACTGTCAAAGACAGAACCATAAAATGGCAGAATACATCACCAGGAAGTGAATTAAAGATATCAGTTCAGCTGTGGCATAATCATCATCGCCTGTGATGAGTCCAAAGACAATAAGTGATATTGAATAAATAGCGCTGTTCTGCCGATATGTGAACTCCGCTGAGCCACAGGAAGAAATGATTGAGTTGATACCACTAAAAGGCCAGACACGGGGGAGGACATATGTGAGGCTGTACTGGATTGTTTAAGAGTCAAAGAAATAAACACCACCCACCTGATGTCAGTGGCTACTGATGGGGCACCGAACATGACAAGCATCCGCAGTAGTGGATGCTTGGTGGACAGTCTAACAGATTAATATAAATTGTTTCATTCAAAGTTAGGACTTATTGTCACATGCTTTGCCAAAACAACACATTTACACTTCTGAATGCCAACACAGAGTTTTGATCTTGCCACAATGTCCTCATCTGGCACACCTGTTCTTTATCTTCCCCATTCATTGCTACCGGTATATATACTGTAGCCACGTACCCTTAGACACTTTGTTGGATTATTCTGTGCCTTTAGTGCCCTGAGGATTTTTTTTTGTATGTTTTTTTTTTGATTAAATGGGTCTATGTTCTGTTTCTGACCTTGTTTTGCCCTTTGACTCACATTCTTGTCTCACCCATTAGAATTCTTCTCTGTGGATTTCTGGCCTTGACCTAGTTTGGGCTTCTGGTTTTGATCTCTGTGTCCATTGGGATTTAATCCTTGTTCCTCTCATCCAGATTTACACTCCTGTCATGCCCCTGCTGTTTAAGATTTATATCACAGTGTTTTCATTCTGTTACCTAATTTGGCTAATGCTAACAGAGACTGTAGATTATTTGCTTTGTTTTTGGCATCTTGCTTCAAATGAAACAAGTTTTGTTTCCACCAAACTTTAAAATTTGGATAAAAGATGTCATGCACCATTCATTCATTCATTCATTCATTCATTCATTCATTTTCTACCGCTTATCCGAACTACCTCGGGTCACGGGGAGCCTGTGCCTATCTCAGGCGTCATCGGGCATCAAGGCAGGATACACCCTGGACGGAGTGCCAACCCATCGCAGGGCACACACACACACACACTCTCATTCACTCACACAATCACACACTAGGGACAATTTTCCAGAGATGCCAATCAACCTACCATGCATGTCTTTGGACCGGGGGAGGAAACCGGAGTACCCGGAGGAAACCCCCGAGGCACGGGGAGAACATGCAAACTCCACACACACAAGGTGGAGGCGGGAATCGAACCCCGACCCTGGAGGTGTGAGGCGAACGTGCTAACCACTAAGCCACCGTGCCCCCGTCATGCACCATTTGATATTAAAAAAATTGATTTTATAGATGAAATGTGCTTTAAAGATTTACAATATGTGAATAGTTTTATTTTTATATAGACATGATAAGATTATAAGAATGTTTATTTTGCATGAATGAGCATTTTGATGTTGCTGAAGCAGTAACTTTATGAAAACCCTTTTACAGCCTCTGAGCAGCTTGTTATAAGAGTTTTACAGGTTTTGGTGACATTTTCTAACAGAGCTAAACTAGTGTTGTGTTACTTGATTTCCATCTCACCTCACACCAGTCCTGCTCAGCCGTGTTCACACTGTCGCTCTTTAACTTTAATAAAATGATTTATCTGAAAGAGTTCTCATTATCATGTAAGCAGCTGTGTAAATGTTGCTATATTCTGACTGTATTCACATGTTTATATGTTCAGTTTTGTGTAGAATCATTTAACAGAAAGTCTCTTACTCACCAATAACAGTTAGTGAGAGTTCATTACTGTAGTCTGTGTAGAAGACTCGATTTTCTCTTCCAGCTCTGCACTTGTACTGAATTCTGTCATAGACATTATCTAAGCTGATGGTGGCGGAGTCTGTTGCAGTCTCAGTCTCAGTCTCAGTCCAACGGCTCTGTGTGGGTTTGATCCAGTAAAACATCCATCCAGCAGACTGTGGTGTCAGTGTACAGGACAGAGTCACTGAGTTTCCTCTCAGTACATCTCCTTTAATGTTTGATGTGAGTTGAGGTTTAGGTTTTTCTGTTAGAAATGAAACAGGTCAGAATGTGAAGTAGTCTTTACTACACTAATCACTTTATTTCACATTATTACTGTCTTTGTAATGAGGCTAAACATCTTGAAGTGAGGGTCATAAGTGAGATAATAAGTGCAGTGTGATGATGCAGGTCTCTAATCTCTCTCTACAGTAATTTATTGTTATAGATGTATAGAGTAAGGATTATTTTGTATAAAAAAAATAAATAAAACAGAACATGAACATCTATTTACTGGAAGACAGTGGAAACATTAAACATGTTTTTAAAACTTTGAGTTTTGCTTAACTTTGAGCTTTTTCGTGTTGCCACCTTACAACAAACACATACATGTACATCATTGTAATTATATGAACACATTACACTAGAGATCTCAGCATTCTCACCAGGAGATCTAAGTAACATTCTGTATAAAAACATCTTTTAATGCACATATAAACCATCAATGCACCATTTAACCAGAGCTGTGGTTTGTTTAATGAATCTATTCAAACAGCCATCATATCCCTTCATTTTTCCTCTCTCGACGTTTTGTGTTTAAGACGATCACAATTAACATGAACACTGAGCTGTTCCACATTATGTAGTGAAAATATGGAAAGTATTTTTGGGATGCTATGATGCTATGCTAACTCTATTATATAGCTGTTTGTCTGTTTTACTTATTGAAATTTGGCATGCTGCTTTCTTGCCCAGGTCTCTCTTGAAAAGGGATCTTTAATCTCAACAAGACTTTACCTGGTTAAATACAGTGTAAATGAAATGAGCAATAAAACTTTCTGTTGGAGTTTGATCTCACACTTTATATGATGAAATGATACATGAATGAAGTCATGTCATTTCTATCAAACACTCCCACTGAATTGAACCTATTATATTTACACTTTTACACATCTTATAATGTTGGGAGTCCAGTTTTAGGGTTTTCTGTTAGAGATAAAACACACAGTTCAGCAGTAATGTAATCTTTACTGCACTAATCAGATTTAAAATGGTACTGATCTTAGAAAAACAATAACTAGGTCTACTGTACTAATCACCGTCACCTTGCACCCCTCATTACCTCACTACATAAAAGACGCTCTCATACACACACACTGTCCAGTCTCGTAAATGCTAGCTACAACTATATGCTGTATCTACTAACCTCACTCTATCTTTTTTTACCAGTAGTTTCCTGAGTTCGTCGTCCACCGAAGGATCTAGGTATCATTGGTTTGCAACCTGTGACCCGGCATGTGTGTGTGTTGGAACTTCACCTGGACTTATCCACTATTACTCATTTCATTCACATCTACTTCTCAATAAACTGTGATTATATCTGCTTATATCTAATTATAACATTATATCTGCCTCCGTCGTCTTCTGTCCCTGACATCTTTTCTTAATATTATGTTACTTTACTAGTGTAGCCTTTTCTTCTATTTGTAGCCCAGTTAGAAATGCATAAGAAAGTTGTAATAAATAAATAAATGAACAAATAAATGAACAAATAAATGAACAAATAAATGAACAAACAAACAAACAAACAAACAAATTAACAAATAAATAATAAAACAGTTATTGGTCAATTAATAAATGCTTAAAATATAAAAATTTAAAATCTTTTTTTTTTATTAAAGTTGTTCATTTCTAAGTGATCATTTTCTAAAAAATATACATGATTAATTGGTCTTTTATAATTTTTGCTCTCACCTCAAGGAGAGAAAGAGTGAGAGTGCAAAGAAGACAAGAGAGGAGCAAGATGCTAGCGGGCTTATGGAGCGGTCGTGAGGTGAAAATTCTGAATTGTTTATCTTCAAACCTTGTAGGAACGCAAGGTTTAGATGTTCAGTGAGATAATCTGATAGAGTACAGACTTTCATGAAAGAATTTCAACTAGAAATTCAGAGCGCTTTGTGTATTTATCCTCTTGTTATTACAGCAAGGGGAATGTAGTAAGATACAAATAAATGATAGAGACAGTGAGATAACCCAGGTCATGTGAGGTTTAATGGTTGCCGAGCATGGACAGACCGCTTCAAATCACCCTACAGATGTTCAATGATATTCTGGTCTGGGGACTGGGATGGCCATTCCAGAACATTGTACTTGTTCCTCTGCATAAATGCCTGAGTAGATTTTGAGCAGTGTTTTGGGTCGTTTTCTTGTTGAAATATCCAGCCCCGGCGTAACTTCAACTTTGTGACTGATTCCTCAACATTATTCTCAAGAATCTGCTGATATTGAGTGGAATCCATGTGACCGCTTAACTTTAACCAGATTCCCTGTACCGGCACTGACCACACAGCCCCACAGCATGGTGGAACCTTCACCAAATTTTACTGTGGGTAGCAAGTGTTTTTCTTGGAATGCAGTGTTCTTTTGCCGCCATGCATAACGCCCCTTGTTATGACCAAATAACTCATTCTTTCTTTCATTACTCCACAGCACCTTATTCCAAAATGAAGCTGGCTTGTCCAAATGTGCGTTTGCATACCTCAAGTGACTCTGTTTGTGGCATGTGTGCAGAAAAGGCTTCTTTCGCCTCACTCTCTTGTGTAAAGTGCGCTGAAATGTTGAACGATGCACAGTGACACCATCTGCAGCAAGTTGATGCTGTAGGTCTTTGGAGGTGGTCTGTGGGCTGTTTTTGACCGTTCTCACCATCCTTCGTCTTTGCCTCTGGCCTTAACAAGAACTGTGCCTGTGGTCTTCCATTTCCTCACTATGTTCCTCACAGTGGACACTGACAGCTTATATCTCTGCGATAACTTTTTGTAGCCTTCCCCTAAACCATAATGTTGAACAATCTTTGTTTTCAGGTCATTTGAGAGTTGTTTTGAGGCCTCCATGTTGCCACACTTCAGAGGAGAGTCAAAGAGAACAACAACTTGCAATTGGCCACCTTAAATACCTTTTCTCATGATTGGATGCACCTGAATATGAAGTTCAAGGCTTAATGAGCCACCAAACCAATTGTGTGTTCCAATTAATCAGTGCTAAGCAGTTACAGGTATTCAAATAAAACAAAATGGCAAGGGTGCCCAAATTTATGCACTTGTCTAATTTCGTTTTGATGCATATTGCACATTTTCTGTTAATCCAATAAACCTCATTTCACTACTGAAATATTACTGTGTCCTTCAGTTATTTGATAGATCAAAATGAAATTGCTGATCCAAACACCCAAATATTTATAAATGAATTGGAAATTGTCAGGGGTTCCTAAACTTTTGCATATGACTGTATAATATATTATATGATCCCACCCCTCCCGATACCCCAGAGGTACTAACATCACTTGATCCTGAAAAAGCATTTGATTGGGTGGACTGGGATTGTCTCTTTTATACTCTGTAGCAGTTTGAATTCGGCCCAAGGTTCAGATCCTGGATTAAATTTGGCAGATGCCCTTATTCAGATCAACATACATTTTATTTTATTTTCATACAACTGAACAATTGAAGGTTAAGAGCCTTGCTCAAGAGTGCAGTAGTGGACGCGTGGTATATAACCCAACAGATTAATCTTAGTTTATTTTCCTTCAAAGTTAATGTTCTCTATCTTCCACACTCATTGCTACTGGTATATATAGCTGTCTACCTTTCCACACTTTGTTGGATTATTTTGTGCCTTTAGTGCCCTGAGGTTTTTTTTATATATATATATCTGGCTGTATTTATATAGTCAGCTGGCTGCACTTTCACTTCAGGCTTTGGTCTTGTCACCACAAATACATTAACTAGATTGCATTGACTCACTACAGTGTTTTGGTGGAGCTAATTCAGTGGTATAATGGTGTGGTGGTGAGTAAGACCATCTCCCACTCATCACTCTGACCATGTTTTACAGGAGGACTAAACTTACAAGTCCTGTGGTGTATTGTGTTTTCTGTCTGCACTGTCCTTGTGTTTGAATGAATGTATAGATAACATCTGTATATGTATTTTAATAGGAGAGATCCTAAACCCACACACCCAGGGCCCATCCCATTTAATCTGAGGGGAATAGGGCGTTACATATATTTACAGTACAGTTATGGAATATCAGGTATAGCATAAAATAACACATTCACATTTGGTCATTTGGTACTAGGACACATATTTTATATAACATTAAATTATCACAGTACTTTATTGTAAATGTGTGTCACAGTTATTTACTCTAAATCTGACACTACTTTATTTTACTGCCACCTCAAGTTGTAGTAAAGTGTATTTTGCTGTTAAAAGATTGGGTTGACAAAAACTGCACACATCAGTATTTATTTATTTTCAACCCTCAACTAAACATACTGATATTTACTGTATATAACTGTATCAAACTGATATAAATCTGTTTTCAAACATACAAAATCATGACAGTAACATCAGCTTTACACTATTACAGTAAGTAACAGATCAATAAAATTAAAAATAAAATCAAAGGGAAAAGACTGGCTAATAATTGATGATTTGTGTCTTGACCAGAAATGAAGGGAATTTGAGGTTTTAGGATAAAAAAAGTGAAAATTTCATGTAAACAGACAGGAGGAAGCTCTAAAGTCATTAAATAAGACTCAGTTACAGTTTAGCTCAATGAAAATCTGAAAGATGAAATTACTGATATATTTTACTTGCCAAAACAGAAATGATGAGGATAAACTCACAGACTTACCTGATACAGTGAGTGTAACAGGATCACTGTCCTCTGAGAACTGAGAGTCACTGCTCTTCCCTCTGCAGATGTATGTGCCACTGTCAGAGTCTGTAACTGAGCTGATGATGAACTCTTGTGTTTCTTTGTATGAGTTCTCTGTGTCATTATACTTATACAAGCTGTAGGTCCACTCAATGTCTTTTGCACTCTGTATCTCACATTTAAATGTCACAGTCTCTCCTCTGAACACCTGTGGATCAGGCTTTATAATCACCACAGGTTTAGGTTTCTCTGTGTAAAAATATAAAATCATTATGATATTTATATAATGATGTAAATACTACTAAATAAAATGTAGATCACAATTTGTAATTCTGACTCAATGCTAAAAACAATACTGTTTTTCAGTCTTTTGCTGTTTTTGCACAATTCTATACATTATCTCAGGGACCTGCTGCTAAGAAACTGTGTTCATTCTAGTATTACTGCACGAAATATTGTTTGAACATTCAGTATTTATATACAGTATTTACACTGGTCGGCACTGTCTCTGTTTACTGTCTTTTGTGTATAGTTTTTTTTGTACTTTTTGTATTGTCTTGTATTTTTTTGTCTGCACTGTCTTTTGTTCTGTTTGTCTTGTTTGTCTTGTCCTGCACTGTTTGCACCAGGTTGCACAGTTGCACTTTATGTGGCTAGGACTAACTTACTAAGTCCTTAGCCCTGTCTTTGTTTTATGTAGCACCATGATCCTGGAGAAACATTGTCTCATTTCACTGTGTACTGCAACAGCTATATATGGTTGAAATGACAATAAAAGCATCTTGACTTGACCTGAAAATGAATCAAGTTACTGTTCTGAATTTGTAAATGATTTTAACTATTGCTTCATGTTTTAATTACAGCATTTTTGCTATCCTGTTTTCCCAATTAAACTCTTGCAACATTCAGTGTAGTATATGCAGTGAATGGTTTATTTCAGGTTACCCCTGGAGTTTCTGTATAGTTGGTATGTTCCTGGTGTGTGTATGTATACAGTATAAGGCTGTAACTGGATGAGGAAGAAGTGTAAAGCAAAGTCAACATGACGTTGTGTGTCTGAGTCTTTATGTTAATAAAGACAAAACATGGTGTCAGAAGATGAATTAAAAGTCTAATTAACATCGCCCAAGACAAAAACATTACCGCAACTTGAGTGAACAGAGATACAGTAATACCGTCAATGCCAGACTAACATTACATAATAACAGATAACATTACTGAACATTGCCAGATAACATTACTGAATCGGACATTATGGAGATGCTTCATCTGCCGCCGCCTTTATGTCTGACCGGAAACATGGCTGAAAATTGGCGTAAGTGGGAACAAAGATTTAACTTGTACCTCACTGCTTCAGGCTTTGTTGAGACAGATTGCTGATCTGCTGCATTGTATAGGAGAAGAGGCGCTTGAAATTGAAACTCACTTGAGTTTGAATATGAGGATTCACAGAAGAAGAATACTGTTTTTGAGTCACATCAGTTTTGGGCCCACACATTCTCAGAGCACGCAGGCATAGACAAGTTTGTTACGGAGCTAAGAAACAAAGCGTGCACATGTGAATTTGGAGAAACAAAAAAAAAGAAAATTTCTCATGAAACGAGACAAAATAATGTTCAGCATAACTGTCACTAGGCTTCGTGAACGACTGTTGTCCATATCAGACCTCACACTTCTAAAAGTCACTGACATATGCTGAGCGAATGAAATCACAAAAGCACAAGTCATGGCAATGGCAGTAACATCAGAAACACAGCATGTACATGCAATCATAAAAAAGAGGTCACAGCCTGCACAGAGATCAAGCGAAGTGACAGGGTATTAACAGCTGCCAAATTCTACAAGAGGACAAGAAAACTGTTGTGGCAGATGTGGACGCATTCACATGCCAAGACAGTGCCCTGGCTATAATGAAGTTTGTAAAAAATGCGGCAAAAACAACCATTTTGCGAATATGTGCAAATCAAAATTGAAAATGGACACACTTGTTATAGACACTGAAAAAGCAGGAGTGGACACACTGTTTAAAGGTTCAGTTGTTCAGCCAAACAAACCTGAAACAAGGTTTTCATGCAGATTTGTGTGTAGCAGACACAACTATCAGCTTCATGCTAGACACAGGTGCTAAAGCGAATGTTATTACAAAGAAAATCATCGATCAGCTACAGATTCCTGTAAGCATACATGACACAAAAACAGTGCTGATGTCATACGGAGGTGCTCGCATCATACCAGAAGGTGTTGTTAATCTACTTGTGCAGAACAAAGACAAAAACACTGAAATGATGTTCTTTGTGACCACAGCATCTGACACGCTGAGTGCTGAGACTCTCACACCTACACCACCCACTACAGAAACTGAGCTCTTTCGCTGCTATGTGTCAGTATTTCAAGGCCTAAGCCAATTTCCTGGATTGCATCACATTCACACTGACCCTAAAATCCCTCCAGTAATACATGGTTGCAGGAAAATTCCTTATGCTGTCCATGATAGACTTCAAGGCACACTGGATGACTTGGAAAAAAGGGGTGTGATAAGCAAAGTTTCTAATCCAACGGCATGGGTGAGCAGTCTGTGCATTACAGGAAAGAAAAATGGCACACTTAGAGTCTGCTTAGACCCTAGAGACTTGAACAAGGCCACACTCCGACAGCACTACAATATACAGACTCTAGAGGACATACGGTGCAAGCTAGCTGGACAGAAACTGTTCACTATCCTTGATGAGAAGGATGTATATTGGCAGGTTAAACTCAACGAGAAGTCAGCTGACCGATATCGTTTTCACTGGATGCCCTTTGACATCAAGTCAGCGAGCGAGGTATTTCAGCGTCTGAACTCAGAGAGCTTTGGCGACATTGAAGGTGTTTTCATGGTGGCTGATGACATGATCATAGCAGCATCCACTAAAACAGAGCATGATGTCTTCCTACAAAAAGTGATGGACAGAGCAGTAAGCCTAAATGTGAAATGCAACAAAGACAAGCTGCAGTACATGGTCAATGAGGTGACCTACCTTGGCCACGTAATCACATCAGACGGAGTGAAGCCTGAAGTGTCAAAAGTGTCAGCAATATTACAATTTCCTCCAGATAACAGAAAAGCGCTTCAACGTCTGCTAGGTATGACGCACTTGTCACAATACATCCCAAGTGAAGCTACCCTCACTGCACCGCTCAGACTGTTGCTAAGGAAATATATAGGCTGGCAATGGCATCCTGAACAACAGTCAGCGCTTGAAAAACTGAAAACAGTCATAGCAAAAGCACCTGTTCTCAGACATTTTGACCCAAAAGAGCCCATAGACGTACAGGCAGATGCCTTGAAAGATGGCTTGGGAGCATTTCTAATCCAAAAACAACAATAGCATATGCCTCAAGAGCGCTATCTGTGGCTGAAAAGAACTTTGTCCAGATAGAAAAAGAACTACTGGCAATAGTGTTTGCTCTAAAAAGTGGGGATGTGGTAGCCTAGTGGTTAAGGTGTTGGATTACTGATCGGAGGGTCATGAGTTCGAATCCCAGGTCCATCAAGCCGCCACTGCTGGGCCCCTGAGCAAGGCTCTTATCCCTCAATTGCTCAGTTGTATAAAATTGAAGATTGTATAAGGGTGTCTCTAAATGCCGTAAATGTACTGTCCAGAGCATACCTTCAGTCGGACACAGCAGAGAGCCTAGACCTGAGTGAAGAGAAATTCATCTATGCAGTGACTGGAGAATTACTGAGTGGTAACATCATGCACTTGATTCAGCAAGAAACACAGTCAGATGCTGAGCTTACACTATTACAGCAGCTACATGAACAAGGATGGTCAGACAGGAAGAAAAAGTCTTGCCAGCTGCTCAACCTTACTGGCAAATCAGACACACCATTAGCATAGACGATGGACTTCTTCTGAAAGATGATCGGATCATCATCCCTCGTGCACTATGCACAGAAGTGTTAAAAAGGCTACACATCCCACATCAGGGAATACAACAGTCTCTAGCACATGCCAGATCATGCTTTTACTGGCCAGGACTGACTGAAGCTGTACATCGCATTGTAGAATCTTGTAGTTCCTGTCAAGAGAATCTTCCTGAAAACCAAAAAGAACCACTTATCCCACATTCGGTCCCAGACACACCCTGGCAGAACTTAGCTGCTGATGTTTTTGAGTTTCAAGGCTGTTCATTTCATCTGATTGTAGGCTATTTCTCTAAATTTCTCTAAAGTCCTTACAAAACATCAAGCTCACTTATAGCACAATTCAAGGCAGCATTTGCAAGACATGGAGTACCTGAGATCCTGATTGCAGATCACGTACCTTTGCCAGTACTGAAATGGCTAAATTTGCTCATGAATGGGGTTTCACCATCAAACATTCCATCCCAAACTACCCTCAATCCAACGGTATGGCCGAATGAGCCATAAAGACTGTTAAATCCATGCTGAAAGCAGCTGCTCAAACAGGCACTGATCCTAATCTTGCCTTACTGACCCTTCATAACACGCCTGTTACTGTTTTTACATCATCGGCACAACTTACCGCAGAAACAGACGTCACCTTAGTCGTGGCAGATCAGCCAAACATGATCCACTCCCTGACTGGTCCATAAACATTAACAATGATGAGTACAACGAGACGATCCCAGAACCAACACAACTGAGCTATCACAAGGCATAACCAACCATACCGTCCAAAGTTCTGAATGTACAAGAGCTGGGAGAATCATTAGACAACCTGCACAGTTTAAAGATTATGTACTTTATTGAGAAGGCTAGATGCCTGTTTACATCACACGTTCATAGCAAATGTTTACTTGTTCACTGATGATATTCACAGCACAATGCCTTTGTTTCGTGTCTAATTATATGTTCAAAGATGAAGGGGGATGTAGTATATGCAGTGAATGGTTTATTTCAGGTCACCCCCGGAGTTTCTGTGTAGTTGGTATGTTCCTGATGTGTGTATGTATATACTGTATGGCTGTAACTGGATGAGGAAGAGAAGTGTGCACGTGTAAGTAAAGCAAAGTCAACATGAGGTTGCATGTGTCCGAGTCTTTATGTTAATAAAGACACAGCATTGAGTGTCAGCAACAGAATGAGAAACTAAAGGTAAATGACAAATAACTGAGTGAGTAAAATCTGATTCGACTTTTAACACATTAAAAAACAATAATTGGATAGGTTTCTGAGTGAATTCTTAAAAAAACAAAAATTGCCAATCAGCTTGCTGTGATTTTACTGTCTGTCTTTAAAGCATCTTTTGACTCTGCTGCTTTACCTCCAACAGTGCAAAAAGCAGTCATATTAGTTATATCGTGTCTAGAATGCAGTTGATTTCGACCTCTCTCTTTCTTGAATGTAGATATTAAGTTATTGATTTTTGCCATACACTAGAATCTATATTACCCTCTATTATATTTGATGAACAAACAGGATCCCACCTCTCCTGATACCCCAGAGGTACTAACATCACTTGATCCTGAAAAAGCATTTGATTGGGTGGACTGAGATTATCTTGTTTATACTCTGTAGCAGATCGAATTCGGCCCAAGGTTCAGAACCTAAATTAAAGGATCTCCTTCAGCAGCTACTCATGTAAATAGCAATTGGTCACATTTCATTTCTCTGGCAGCTGCAATATGAGGTCAGACTGCTATATCAAAGCTGTACAAAGAGGGCTCTCTGAACATAAAGTATTCTTGTATGTGGATAATATGTTTCTGTATTTGTCAGACCCTTTATTCAGTATTTCAAAAGTTTACATTTATGGCATATGCTCTTATCCAGAGCCACATACATTTTATCTTATGTATTAATGTATTTATGATGTAAAAATACATTTCAGTCAGGACCACTTGAGTCAAAATAAAGACAAAACTTTGACATATATTTAGATTTTTTTTAGGGAACAGCAGCAGCTTCTGGGGACAATCTCCCATTTAACTGGGAAAGCAGCAATACAAAATCCCCCCATTTAGAACAGAGCCTGCATCAGTGACAACAGAATGACACTGATAGGTTAAACACAAAGTTTCAAGGAGGAGCTGGAGGAGGTGGGTTGCAGCAATGCAGAGGAAACAGCCAAGCAGACAGACTGAAAAAAGCATTTAAATAGTGCACCCTGTTGAAAGGGACCAATTGCGTGCTTAGGAATCAGATCAGCTGATGGGTTAGAAAACTTTTACAATCAGCTGAAAGCCGAGCTTGACTATGTGCCTGCCTGAACTGACGCTGTACGCTATATTTAATTAATTAAGGTTATTTAATTTTAGCAGAACAACAAACTTAAAAACTGACATTAAAACTGTTCAATTAGGTAGAACATTTGCATTATTACCTTTGTGACTTAATGAATGAATGAATGAATGAATGAATGAATGAATGAATGAATGAATGACGACTGTCCAATGGCCGTATACTAACAACAGTGCCACCTGCTGACCAGAATAGGAACTGTTCTGTTTAACAGCTCGACACCTAAGTTTAAAAACAGCGCATAGCGGAATGAACGTGTAAAATAAGCGCTAACGGACATACGGGTTTATTGCACTTGTAAATCTTGTACTTTATTTGTGGTGTAAAACGTTTTCAGTCCTCAAAAGACCAGGGACTTTTGACAGTACATGAGGGGCTTAAGCCCCCGAAGCCCCACCCTCACAACACCACTGAGTCTTTGACACATCAGAAAGATTCATTACATTCCACTGGTCTCAGTTTAACATTACATGTGTCACTTGTTATTAAATTATTTGAATTAATAAAAAAGGTTAATAGCCCTGAGATGGGTTGGCACTCCGTACAGGGTGTAGCCTGCCTTGATGCCCGATGACGCCTGAGATTAGTTCGGATAAGCGGTAGAAAATGAATGAATGAAAAAGGTTAATAAATGAAACGTACCTAAATCACCTGTTTGTGTACAGAGGATGAGTTCAGTCAGCACTAAAGGTAGAGAGAGAAACAGACATTAGTTAAGGTTCATTTAGAGCTAAAACACTTGTTGGTGTGCAGTTATTATGATGATAATAAAATAATGAACATCAGTGTGGTGTGATGTGGTGTGATGTGGCTCACTATGAAGGAGGTTTACTGTTACTATTCAAAAGTAGATTATTTTATTAATTCTTGTACTGTTTGATTCCTGTTTGCTTAAACCCCAAACAGATATATTAACAGGTCTCTCAAGATTTGAAGACAAGCAAGCGTGGGGGGGGAGGGGGACGACAATAATGAGGAGTTGTGTTTGCTAAAGGATCACTGACCGCAATTTAACAAAATACAAAGTATTGTTTTAATTTCCATTTATTAATTTGTGTGTGTGTGTGTGTGTGTGAGAGAGAGAGAGAGAGAGAGAGAGAGAGAGAGAGAGAGAGAGAGAGATTATGACTGGTGGTGTTTATTGTAAGTGTTTGTTGCCTTTTTAGACTCCTTTATCATTGTAATGCTGCTCCCATTTAAAACAGTTCGGCTCAAGCCCAGACATTTTTAGGGACATGATTGTTTCGTTTTGACCATCGAAAATATCCTCGCTAATGAATGTTTTTTTTCATTGGTTGTTGCGTTAAATCTTACCCAGATAGTGCTATTTTCTGATTGGCTATTGTGTAGCCTCTTTTTTTGATTGGCTGATAAGTGTCAGGCTCGACTAAGAACTGAGACGCGCTTGATTCCTGCCCGGTTCCATAGAGACAGCGGTGCGGACTGATACATTTTGGGTGCTGCGGCTTATTAAATATATGATAAATAGTCAAAAAGTTTTTCTGCGTGAGAAATACGATGTGTGGCGGGAGAGTGTGACAAAAGACCCAAATGTGTGACTGTCACTCTCAATGCGTGACACTTGACAGCCCTGTGTTAAAAACAGCATCCAATCTGTTCTGTTGTTAAACCCAGTGTCATGGCTATTAATATAAATATCATTCATTTAGAAACTGACACTTGATTTCCTCTTTGCTTGGCACAGTCTCCTCCCACATTGTACATCTACAAGATCAACGTTCTTCTCTTTACAGAGTGCAGAAAAGATCTCCAAAGAAATGTAGAATAAAGTGAACATTTTAAAATCCTAAACAAATACAGTGTATGAATGTATAACAGCAGTTAAAATAATCAGCTGTAATGTTCTGCCCATGTGAGAGACACCAGGATACAATTACTGAAAACAGTGTTTGTTACAAAAATTAAATCAATTGGCTCAAAGCTAAACATACAATTTCACATTAATGTCAATATCAGACTTTAGCTATAGACAAATTAAATAATCACACAGAAGATGAAATTAGGTTTGTTCAAACAATCATTCGGTTAAAACAAAACTTAATTCACCACTAATGAAGACTCACAGAAAACATTTACTCACAGAACATCACACAGAGTGGATGGAGCTCCATCCTGTCCAACTGATGACTGTCTAACTGACTGAACGTTTGTGTTAATGCCTCGACACTTCCTGTACTCTTAAACACTTCACACTTCTGAGACAGAGTGAGTGAGTGAGAGAGAGAGAGAGAGACAGACAGAGAGAGACAGAGAGAGAGAGAGAATGTTGTGGTTTCTGAACAAGGGACTAAAAAGTCTTGTAACATTAATAACAGCAACTGATCAACATGTAAGTGAACATGAAAAAAGTTGTGTGCTGTGTGTGTTTTTAATACAGATCATCAGTTTTACTGTTAGAGCTGTGAGCCCAGGGCCTGAAATGAGATGTGAATTTTAAACTTTCTCTGAGGGACCAAATATATTGTTTCATGGTCCAAAGCTCTGAATGTTGTTGTCTATGTTTTATATCTGTCCGTTTCTGATGAGACAGGAAACAGGTGAGTGAAATCACATGTATTTTTTAATAAGCTCAAGCTTCATCATAATTCAATTCAGAGGTCAAAGTGCAGGAAGCCAAAATCAAGTTATTGGACTTCTTCATGATTAATTCTGGTATGAACACATTTTAATGTTATTTCTATACTGAGCTCTTTGTGTTTAGGGGCATGTTTGTGGCATCAAGTAATAATGTATCATTTAAGACCATAATTCCTCAAAAAAAAAATACTGTAGAGGCTACACTGACATCTAACATTATGTTCCTTTTGTTATAAACTCATTTTATTGAGTACTGGTAGTGTTGTAGTGACTGTTTCCAAAAAACAAAAGCACACACACACACACACACACACACACACACACACACACACACACACACTTGCACATTCATTCAATTGCTGTTTTGCAAAAATTTTTTACCTCATCCATCTGCTGCTATAACATAAGCGTACATATGTTTGCAAGAACCATCTTGTTTACAACCCTCTATTTTTGCACAATGTTCTGTACAATATACGGTATACACACTGGACAGTGCTATCTTGTGTATTTGTCCTGTAATGTTTTGTATTGTCTGTTTGCACTGATATTTGTCTCACACTGTTTAGACTAGGTTACACATGATCTACTTTTATGTGACTAGGACAACTTAAATTAAGTCCTTAGCTCTATGTTGTTTAATGTAGCACCATAGTCCTGGAGAAACAGTGTTTCATTCTTTAATCCAAGATGGCAGCGTGGCAGTAGCACGCAGTGGCCACTCTGGATACAATATGGTGTTATTTATGTTTTTTAGCCTGACCATTGCTAGTACATGGACATCAGAGACAGCGGTGTTCATGTATAAGACTGGCAAAAATCAATACAATACAGAAATCGTGCAACAACCAACCTGTACGATGATGTGTTGGAAAGGCTTCATGACCTCGGCTTGTTGCGGAGACCAGGCCTCCAGTCCTTCCTCAAGCACCACTGGCACTGAGGCCAGAGTTTTGGACACAGCCATTCAGCTGCATGTGCTCACCTCGTTTAGCACCAACAGAAATGCAGCTCTGTGCCGTAAGGCTCATGGTGGTGGTGTGTGTGTTTACATCAACACGGAATGGTGCAAGAACTCTGTGCTTGTTTCTAGTTACTGCTCATCGCTAGTGGAGTTACTGACTGTTGGATGCAGGCCATTTTATTTACCACAGGAATTTACCACAGTTATCACTGTGCTAATGCTAAAGAGCACTAATGCTAAAGAGGCTCTATGTGAACTCTATGGGGCCATTGGTGATCTGCAAAATGCTCATCCCGATGAACTGTTTATCATCGCTGGAGATTTTAATCATGCAAATCTCAAATCAGTGCTCCCTAAATTGCATCAGTATGTGGACTTTGCAACAAGAGGGGAAAACATGCTGGATCTTGTTTACATGAACATTCCTGGCGTGTATCGTGCAGAGCCCCGCTCCCACCTCGGCTACTTAGACCACATCTCTGTTATGCTAATTTCAGCATACAGACCACGCGTCAGATGCACTAAACCGGTTCTGAAGCAGGTGAAAACCTGGCCAGCAGGAGCCATCTCTGCTCTGTAGGACTGCTTTGAGTGCACTGACTGGAACATCTTCAGGGAGGCTGCAATCATTGGTGACTCCGTCAACTTGGAGGAGTACACGGCATCAGTGACCAGCTACATCTGCAAGTGCACTGATGATGTGACCGTCTTCAAGACCATCACCACATGCTCCAACCAGAAGCAGTGGATGACTGCTAAAGTGCGTGCGCTGCTGGAGACTAGAGACCAAGCCTTCAGAACAGGGGACAGGGAGGCCCTAAGAACAGCAAGAGCCAAACTGCCCCGAGCCATCAGAGAAGAAAAGCACGCACATGCCCAAACGATCCATTGCCTTAGGCTGGAAGGCTGTTGGACCAAACAACATTCCTGGCAGGGTGCTCAGGAAATGCACAGAACAAATAGAAGATATCTTTAACATTTCCCTGAGCAGCGCTGTTGTTCCTATCGTTCCCGTCCCAAAGAAGTCTACAGTGTCATGCCACAATGACTATCGTAATTAACGAACTCACAGCCATTGTAATGAAGTGCTTCAAGAAGCTCGTCATGAGGCACATCAAGACCCAGTTACCAACCTCACTGTAGCCCCTACATTTCACGTAGCCAACAACCTGTCTCTGAATGTTGATAAAACCACTCTCCGCTGTACATTGAGAGATCATCAGTAGACATTGTAAAAAGCACCCAATTTCTTGGTGTTCATCTAGCGGAGAGCTTCACCTGGTCACTCAACATCAGCTTCATCACCAAGAAAG
Source organism: Tachysurus vachellii (assembly GCF_030014155.1). Lineage (NCBI taxonomy): Eukaryota > Metazoa > Chordata > Actinopteri > Siluriformes > Bagridae > Tachysurus > Tachysurus vachellii. The sequence goes on along the minus strand of NC_083466.1, from coordinate 23,324,623 downwards.
CCCAGCAGTGTCTCTACTTCTTACAAAGCCTGATTAAAGCCTATCTCCCTCTACCCATCCTGACCATGTTCTACCGAGGGACCATTGAGAGCATCCTGAGCAGCTCCATCACTGTCTGGTTTGGGAACTGCACCATCTCAGATCGCAAGACCCTGCAACGGATAGAGAGGACAGCTGAGAAGATCATTGGAGTCTCTCTTCCCTCTATCATTGACATTTACACCACACGCTACATTTGCAAAGTCAACAGCATTGTGGATGACCCCATACACTGTCCTGCTGTCTGCAAAAAGGTACCGAAGCATTCGGGCCCTTGCGATCAAACTGTGGATCAGTTTCTTTCCACAAGCCAGCAGACTCCTCAATAACTGAACTGAACTGTACTGAGCACAATACACACACACACATGCACAATAAACTGTATCAATGCTGGACACTGAAATGGCAAAACAAGCCATCAGAACAAAGGCCAACTTCATGTGCTGAGGCAATCAAACAATGTGATGCGCTGATCTACCCAAACATCTTCAAGCTTCTCAAAATAGCTTGTACTCTGCCAGTCACCTCATGTGAATGTGAACGGTCGGCCAGAACTCTCCGGAGACTGAACACATTCATGGGTAGCAGCATGGGAGAGGACCTCTTGTCATCCCTGGCCCTCATCCATACACACTATGACATGGCACTCAACCTGGATGAAGCTGTGAACATATTCTCCAAATTGCACCCAAGAAGATTGGAACTGACCGGTGTACTAAATCCATAAGTGTCAAAACAAATACGGCAACAAGCAAAGAAGCATTGCCAGAGAGTCAAAAAGTGATGATGAAAATAATTATTATTAATACTTCAGTAAAGCTTATTAAATCTATTCTGTTGTTAGTGTGGTCTTTAAACTTATGAACTGTGTATGGACTGACAAAGGTGGTACATGAGGAAGCAATTTGACAACAATGCAGTAAATAATTTAGGTGCATCAAAAAGCGTGCTCATTAAAGATACCAGCAGACAAGCTAATCCAGCACAAATTAGTGCATAAAATGTCACCAAAATGTAGTATTTGAACCTCATAATTAAATACAAAAGGAGGAGAAAAACTGCAAAAAGATCCACTTTTTGAAAAAAAGAACCCCCCCTTTCAATAAGCTGGCTACGGACCTGTGTATGCATTGCAATGACTTCCAATATAAATCCATGTCTACAGCACCACCATATAAAACTGCTTACATGCTGTTTTGCACACTGTTTTTGCTCTTTGCACATGCTGTCTTCCACATTTCAGTTGATTGCTGTTTTGCACTATACATTACCTCATGTAACTACTGTGATAATACTAATGTTCATTGCAGTATTTCTGCACAAGCAATATTGATTGGACATGCAGTACTGGTCGGCACTGTTTTTGTGTAACATTTTTTGGTGAAACATCTTATGTTTTTGGTTTGCACCATTTTTTGCACGGTTCCTGCACTGTCTTATTGTCTTATCTTACTCTATTTGCACCAGGTTGCAGTCCTTAGCTCTGTCTTTGTTTTATGTAGCACCCTGGTCCTGGAGAAACGTTGTCTCATTTCACTGTGTGCTGCAACAGCAATATATGGTTGAAATGACAATAACAGCTTCTTGACTTGACTTGATTTGACTTCATTCACTATGTTCTGCATCAGCTATATATATTGATATGACAATAAAAGCTTGTTGAAATGACTTGAAAACCATGGCAAATACAACAGAAAATAGCAGTAGTAGGAACATGCAGGTTTTGCATTTTAATTTGAACTTTGGCTTTACTGAGAATGTGAATGACAGTACTTCCTCATTTCTCACTGGTTAAAACCACACTGCTCATCTCGAACAGAAACCAAACCACAATAATGTTCTCACTAGGGCCTCACTAGACCCTTTTCACAAAGGTTTCACATTTCACCGTTCTCTAGATTTAACTCAACATACATAGATTTGATCAATAATTTTGTCTAAAGTTTTTCATTTGAAGAAATAAACTTTTTAAATGCTAATTTGGCTAATTTGACTGGCATGAGCTAATTTGTAGTTTGTGTGGTTTTCAAATAAGACTACTAAGTAAAGCAGGTAGGTGAAATGTGGACATAAACTGTTTTGGGAAGGTGCACATCTTCAGGATATACAGATGAGATTATCCACAGTAGCAGGAGGTGAGTCATAATCCAGAAAGTCAGAAGGAGCAGAACGATCGTAGAACATCAACAGCAGACCAGCAGGTCCAAGGGTGAGTGGAGTTACAGCAGTAAAAGTGTGTTAGGATCAGCAGCAGGACTGTATTTACAGCTCAACAGACAACAAGGACAGATTATTAGGTAGGGCAGAAGCATATTGAGCCTTTTGTGTAATTTAAAGAGACATATTCAGAGTCATTTATAAAAATGGTCATTTTTTTCAAATTAGAGTCATTTATAAAAAATGTTCATAATTTAGTGTCTGCACATCTGAGCTCAACTGTACTGTGTGTCCTAGTGGCTCTGCACGGTACTGCAAGTAAAAATATGCAATGCAATGAATGTGGCTTTACTAAGGTATGAGAGGCCGTTTAGGCCATAATACATACAGTACTTCCTCACACACATTCTGTAATAACCTTGCACACATAGAACTATACTCTCACTCTCATGCTCACACACACACTATCATACCCTTGCAAGCATAAAATCATACTCTCACACACACTATCATACCCTCGCAAGCATAAAATCATACTCTCACACACACACACACCCTATCATACCCTCGCACACATACAATCATACTCTCTCACACACACTATTATACCCTCACATGCATACAACTATAATCTCTCACACACACTATTATACCCTCACACGCATACAACTATAATCTCTCACACACACTATCATACCATCGCACACATACAACTATAATCTCACACACACACTATCATACCCTCACACAGTATGACAGTGCAAGTGAGAGAGAATATAATTAGTTAGAGACAAATTAGTTAGTTTGATCAAACAGGAAGACAGATTAAATCATTGATTGGCTTACAGCCTAAAAAACAGTGTGTGTAGCATATAGTACAAAGTTGGAGCTACAAGGATTTTCAAGGACAGTCAATTTTACAGTTTCGTTGGAACAGAAGTGATCATGATTTTCCTACTTATTTGCTGTCATTTTCAAGGTCAGTTTTTGTTTGTGAAGGTAAATGGTAATAATTTATGTTTTTTTTCACTAATACAGTGCGATTTGTTCATAACATTATAAAAGAATCTGACACTATAAGACATGAGAGCATGATTTTGGACACATTATACTGTGAGCTTAATGGATACACAAAGACAGTTTCTTCAGGGCTGCCAAGAGTCACACATTTCGGTCTTTTGTCACACTCTCCCGCCACACATCGTATTTCTAATGTAGAAAAGCTTTTTGACTATTTATCATATATTTAATATGCTGCAGCACCCAAAATGTATCTGTCCGCACCGCTGTCTCTATGGAACCGGGCAGGAATCAAGCGCGTCTCCCCTGGAGTTCTTAGTCTAAGCCTGACACTTATCAGCCAATCAAAAAAGAGGCTACACAATAGCCAATCAGAAAATAGCACTATCTGGGTAAGATTTAACGCAACAACCAATGAAAAAAAAATCATTAGAGAGGGTATTTTCGATGGTCGGTTTGAACAAAACCTCAACACGAAACAGCTTGTCTCTGGACGGGACATTGTCCTCAATCATGACCCTAAAGATGGCTGGGCTTGAGCCGAACTGTTTTAAATGGGAGCAACATTACAAATGATAAAGGAGTCCAAAAAGGCAACAAACACTTACAATAAACAACACCAGTCATAATCTCTCTCTCTCTCTCTCTCTCTCTCTCTCTCTCTCACACACACACACACACATACACACACACGCAAATTAATAAATGGAAATTAAACAAATACTTTGTATTTGGTTAAATTGCGGTCAGTGATCCTTACCAAACACAACAACTCCCCCATTATTGTTTTTTTCTTTCTTTGATGTCACACTTGCCTGTCTTCAAAACTTGAGAGCCCTGGTTTCTTCCTTTCTCTCAATTACCCAGCAGTCAGAAGGGAGAAACCATCAAGATGTTTTAGTGCACTATATGCTCCCTAGGAATTTCCGTATATGTGTGTGTGGGTACCAGAATGTTTAAAATATGTATATTTATACTTTATATATTCATTCATTCATTTTCTACCGCTTATCCAAACTATCTCGGGTCACGGGGAGCCTGTGCCTATCTCAGGCGTCATCGGGCATCAAGGCAGGATACACCCTGGACGGAGTGCCAACCCATCGCAGGGCACACACACACTCTCATTCACTCACGCACTCACACACTACGGACAATTTTCCAGAGATGCCAATCAACCTACCATGCATGTCTTTGGACCGGGGGAGGAAACCGGAGTACCCGGAGGAAACCCCAGAGGCACGGGGAGAACATGCAAACTCCACACACACAAGGCGGAGGCGGGAATCGAACCCCGACCCTGGAGGTGTGAGGCGAATGTGCTAACCACTAAGCCACCGTGCCCCCCTACTTTATATATATTTTACTTAAATCTATTTAATTATAAAACCTTAATATTATACATTCACTCACTCACATATATTTTACTTAAATCTATTTAACTATAAAACCATAGTTTGACCTTTTCAATTATGGTCATAATCTTCCTCTTCCTCTTGGGTTCACTAGTGGAATCTTTTGCAAGAGCAGGGCATTTAGGAGGCATTGTAAGGGCTTAACGAAAACACAATATGCGAGACACAGTTGACAGCGTGAACGAGAGTGGCGAGATACAGTACAACAAGGGAAGGAGCTGGGAGTGGATGAGATGATGCGCAGCCAATCAGCTCAGATCTCGCGCCGGGAGATCACGTGCCTTGTCTGAGTGCCCGTAGGTATGTACAAAGCTTCTGAGAGAGTTTCTCTCTTTGCCTGGCATCCTGGGAAACCGTTGTTATTTTTATTTTTCGATGAATAATCTTTCAAAAATCACTGATGCACTGAGGCCGCGAAACTTGAACCGCGAAGTGGCGAGGGATTACTGTACATGATACTATATTACTCATTGTTTGTCTCTTGGAATGATTTGGCAAAGAATACAGTAGCTGAATGCTTTGGAATCAGCAGGACGACACTGTACAGGCATAGACAGAAACTTGAAATTGGACCACTGGTCTATACAAGAATGTCTGATGAGGACTTGAAAGAGATTATCAGCAAAACCCTTCAAACCACTCCAAACGCAGGTGAAACGTATGTATTAGGAGGCATAAGATCACGCCACAGCAGAATACAAAGCTGGCTTGTGAGACACTGCCTGCAATAGCTTGATCCAATTGGACAGGCCTTCCGCCGCCACCGTGCAATCCGACAAAGAATATACCATGTTCAAACTCCCAAACGATTATGGTATTGTTTTAATACACTATTTTATCGAGATATGAAGGCACAAACTGTTAATGTACTCATAGTCATATCTTTGCAGCCAACAGTTGACTACAGTGGATACAGTATTCATATTAATCATAAATGCAGTGTTGAAACCACTGTAGAATTTGACCGTTCATTTTATTTTGTAAAATCCAGTTTATTTAATGCAAGTCCTGGATGGAACCAGAAACCACAGAGGTAAAAAATGTAGTTTAGGTTGAGTATGGTGCATAAAAATCAGGCCAGGAAATCATTAAAACAGTAGGTTAATTATACATGGCTGCAAATCTTTTTAACTGTTGAGAATCTTTTCTCCACATAGGCATGGAGATGTATGGTCTTTCATGTTTGTGCGGATGGCTTTAGGCGGACCATCATATATTTTCAGTGCCTCAATAACAACAGGGCCTCAAGTGTGTTGGAAGTGTTTTGCACTGGAGTGCATAACTTTGGCCTTCCCCTAAGAAAACGCTGTGACCATGGCATGAAGAACATAGGGGTTGCCCGGTATATGCTGTATAGAAGGGGGTTAAATAGATGCAGTGCCATTACTGGACGCAGTGTCCACATTCAGATGATAGAACTTGTGGGAAGAACTGAACAAAGATGTATCATTCCACTTCAGTAACCTATTCGGGGAAGTTGTGGCCTAATGGTTAGAGAGTTTGACTCCTAACCCTAAGTTTGACTCCTAACCCTGGGTTCGAGTCTCGGGCCGGCAATATCACGACTGAGGTTCCCTTGAGCAAGGCACCAAACTCCCCCAACTGCTCCCCGGGCGCCGCAGAATAAATGGCTGCCCACTGCTCCGGGTGTGTGTTCATAGTGTGTGTGTTTTCACTGCTGTGTGTGCACTTTGGATGGGTTAAATGCAGAGAACAAATTCTGAGTATGGGCCACCATACTTACAGTAGCTGTATGTCACGTCACTTTCACTTTACCTTCAAGAAAAATGAGGGAACATTGAACTCCACTAATGAACTCCATCTCTTTTGTCTCCACTACATCTACTTGCCAAGAGTCACAAGGGCAGCCGCAGAGTTCTGAAATCAGCGGAACAACCACAGATTATCTACACAGGGAGGACAGACCCCTCACCAACTATGGCAGAGAGGGGTTCTTAACAGTGCTGCAGCTGGTAACTTAGTAATTGACAATATTTTTAGAAAAATGAGACGTTGGAATTTAATGAAGACACACCTCTAGAGTTAGAGACTGAAAACGACATTGTTGTTCCAGTAAATTAAATTAAATGTCAATAAAACAGTTTTATACACGATTCAAGAAACAAGGGACCCCCTGAGTGATAACCGTAACCGTGGCATACAATTATTTTCAGGCCTGGTGAATTTTCTTAGCGAACAGTAACAACACTGATCAGTGGACAATTCAGAAGTCAAGAGTAAAAGTGCTTAGTTATTTTGTAACTGACTGAAAAATGTAACCAATTAAAATTAAATACACTCACAAATAATCAATAAGTACTAGAGACTCAACAGGTGTTCTCCAGTTATTGTCTACTAAAACCCTGTGTGTTACCTAATGCAAAGTCCATGCTTTCTCTGAAATTGTCATATGTGTCAAGCAATGACGACTTGAGGCAGTTGATACACGTGCCATAGGCAAACAGCGTTTATGGCCCAAGGATTGATCATTCTCAGCTGTGACTCCCTCATTAACTGTTTTAAACTGGCTCTTTAATAGCAAATACATGTTATAATATTTGTTATTGTACTTCAAAGAGTAAAATGGTAGAAAATATCACCTATTCACATGACAAAAAACTGTCACACAAACCAAGTAGGACTTTATGCAAATCATAAAAAAGCGAGACTGGAATTTGCCAAAATGCATACTGACAAACCACAAAGCTTCTGGGAGAATGTCCTTTAGATAGATGGGACAAAACTGGAACTTTTTGACAGGTCACATCAGCTCTGTGTTCACAGATGCAAAAATTAAGCATACAAAGAAAAGAACACTGTACCTACTGTGAAACATGGAGGAGGCTTGGTTATGTTCTTTGCTGTATCTGGCACAGGGGGTTTTGAATCTGTGCAGAGTACAATGAAATCTCAAGACTATCCTGTCATTCTGGAGTGAAATGTGCTGCCCAGTGTCAGAAAGCTTGGTCTCAGTCACAGGTCATGAGTCCTTCAACAGGAAAATGACCCAAATCACACAGCTAAAAATAACAAAGAAACACTAAAGAACAAAACATTGGACTATTCTTACATGGCCTTCTTTAAACCCTAATATAAGTCCTGTTGAACATCTGTGGAAAGAGCTGAAACATGAAGGCACCCTTCAAACCTGAGACAGCTGGAGCAGTGCTCATGAGATGTGGGCCAAAATACCTGTTAACAGGTGCAGAAGTCTCATTGAGAGTTACAGAAGTCACTTGATTGCAGTTATTGCCTCAAAAGAATGTGCATCAAAATATTAAGTTACGGGTTCCATCATTTTTATCAAGGCCAGATTCATTACTTTTCAAGTTGTTTCAGTGACATTTGTGGGTTTTTCCTTCTTTAATGGAAGGTACCAACAATTCTCTCCACATCTGTATATATAGAGATTTGTGTTCATAAAACCACAAGGTTAGTAAAGTCTGGTACTGATGTAGGTGAGAAGGTGAGGAGGCCTGGGGTGCAGTCAGTGTTCACATTCATCCCAAAGTTGTTCATTAAGGTTAAAGCTCTATAGCAGGAGAAACCATCCAAACCATGTAAAGACTATATTTATGTAGGCTTTGTTATCATGCTGGAACATGTTTTAGACTCCTGGTTGAAGTGAAGGAAAAATTTAATGCTGCCATATTTAAAGATCTCCAACTTTGTGCTACCTATTCGGGGAAGAATCACATATAGCGGGAAACGTCGGGGATTCCAATACTTTTGGTCACATATGTAGTGTGCATAGAGACATTATCAAAGACTTCTTTTTGCCAAAGTTAAGATTGTTTATTTTAAGTGTTAATATTTGGATGATTATTTCAAACAAATATGGACACAAAACTATTTTGTTACTCATATTAGCTACATATAATGGTTAATCAGTCACACACAAGTAATCTACATATAGATTCAATGTGATTAGGGCGATATTTCAAAGTATATAAATGAGGGCTCAAATGAACATATTCAAGTAACTTTAATGGTATTAGCAAAGTCGAATTTTCAGCAGTGGGCAGAGATTCAGATGGAACTGTTAAAATCACTAAAAAAATATTAACTTTTATATTGATTGAATTATGCTTATTTTATAGACATATTAATGTCCTTAACAACCTTTACATTTTGCTCCTCTGCTAATTACTTACCGATCTTCCAGAAATTTGAGGCTTTCCATTTCAGGATGTAACGCTGATGTTTATCGGCATCCTTGGGATATTCTCTCTCTTGCGTTCCTTTCCCCACTTCCACAGACACCTGCTGATTGTTGACTCTCTTTGGGACCTAATCAAGGTTGTCTCCATGGCAATTTGCTGTGTATCGTTATGACAATCTTGCGGACTGAGGCACCAAGATTTGATGCCAGGAGCAACGACTCTCCAGGCCTACACTTACATACACACACACACACACACACACACACACACACACACACACACACACACATATAAAGATACTCACCCTCCCTTTTTTCTCCTCCCTTCCCTCATGTTATGCTGTATTTCTTTTCAATCCCCTGTCTTCTTGTCCTGTCCACCCCTTGTCATATTGTGTGTATTGTATGTATGGGCAGGTTGATGGCTAATTTCGCTGGTACCTGTGACCAGTGACAATAAAGGCTACTACTACTACTAAAGTTCCATAACCACGTTAAAATCCATTGGGAACAGATATCACTTGTAGATTATGACCGACGATTAAGTGGACACTAAGTTATTAGTGAATGCTGGTGAAATTGGACAAACCCACGTGATCAGCATGTAGGATACAAGATCGGGGAAGACGTTTTAAAAAGTAGTTAACAAATAAAAGTGCATAATAAGCTGCAAAAAATAAAAAATAAACTTGAGAAAAAATGCAATATTAACTAAAAAATAAATAAAATCAAAAAATAATAAAGAGACAAAAAAGTGCAAGCTTTCTGTGTAAAATTGGGATGGGGGGTAGGGGTGTTGACATTCCTGTTGAAATGAGACCCAAATCTTTTGCAGCATATAATACAGAGAGTGTTAGGCATCACTACAGTGAATATGGAGAACATTCAAGTCATTGCGTGTGAAATAGAGGGAGGTAACAGATTTTGATAACCTGTAATAGTGCCTTATCAAATATGGTGACCCTGTTGTAAGTCTGTTACAGTTCACTTTTCAGGACATATTGAGAGAGAGGGTTAGGCATCACCAGAATGAATATGGAGAACACACACACATACATAATGAATAAAATTATATATATATATATATATAGACAATTATATATATATATAAGTAATTATACTGACATACGTGTCCTTTGGTGACACATGTTTTCGGATTGCGTAGAAAACCATTCCACAATCCCACTAAAGGATGTGTCTAGGTTTGCATGGGTTAGTATTGAAAACACAAGATCAACAATTAGAGTTGCTCTTACCTTGAACGCAGGTATCCTTCGAAGTCACTCGGTCTTCTAACAAAGGTTCTGCTCCAAGTTCTTCTACCTATTCTATTGATTGAATCTTTAGATGAAGGAGGCAGACTTAGACCTTTTTGTCTTTTCAGGATCCTCACAATGTGAGGCCTTGTTTTTATTAAAAGTAGTGTAATACAGATAGATGTGTGTAATATATGTAATGTAAAAGAAAAGAAAATTACAAACAAAATCTCCTTCAAATAGTCAAACAATTCTAGCGTAAGTAGAAAGAAATAAAATGCAAAGATAAAACAAACCAGGAAACACTCTCCAAGTGTAAGCCTGCGTTTGTTCTCCTGATGCACCCTCTATAAGCAATAACAGAGTATAGTACACTGAGCTTGTCTCAAGGTGAATGCACACTGATAACTGGTCCTAAAACCCTATTTATAACATTTTATTAGTATGAACTCATAACGATCATTCTGCTTCTGTCAGCATCCTATCAGGTCTCTCATGATCTCATGCTTCTGCAAAACATCCTGAGAAGTCTCCTAAGCTGCACGGCTGACTGTGTGTTCTTATTTGGCTGACACAAAGCTGCTGACACAAAACTTGTGATTTCCTTTTTAAGCTTTCACTGTTATTTTCTATCTTAATATCTAAACATACTATTGAAAATATATAATTTCTCAATCACACAATAGTTACAGAAATTCATATATAAGTAAATGATACTTGTCATTCTATAAAATGGAAAAGAAAATTCATATAAAGGTAAATGAAACTTATAACAATTCTATAATCTTCTTTCAGCAAGATGATGGGTCTTGATCCAACTGTCTAGGTACAGTGTCTGTTCCTCTTTGGGTTGACTCAGGTTCCTTCTAGGTCTTTTTCTTCACAGTTTTAATCAGATATATTCAATTTCTTTATGTCATATAACAATTTCCCCATTTCTTTTAGTTTATTTTCCACAGCTTCCTTTTTCCTTGCTCTCTGTCTTTGTTGTCTTTTGTTTCGTTTCTCTCTTTTTGCTGCATTAATTTCACTCTGTTTCTTTATAGTATTTGATGTGATTGTCACATAAGGATAACCAGGTGCACGTTGTATGGCAGTTACTGTACATGTGATATGGCAGTTACTCCACTCCTAAAATTTCTATTCACAATATATATATATAGCACGACGGCACTGTTCTGCACGCGCGTTCAAGGTAACGTGCCCGGCGCTAGGCGCGTTCTCACAACAATGTTTAATGAACAGTGGATGCTGATGTTTGCATTTACGCTGTTTGCGTAGAGAACTTCTCTAGACGATCTATTTTAAGCTGCATTGTAGCAACAGCACCCTCTATGGTCACAACATATGATGGTCACAGAATCACACCAGCAGGCACCATTCTGAGTAAATGATACAGATTAAAACTTTTGTTTACTCACTGTGCAAACATGTTTAAAGGATATTTTTCTACCTCTTAGCTCCTGGCTGATGAAGGGCACAAGGTACCGATTTAATTTCATATTATGAGATAAACTTTGAGAGACTTTTGAAGTGTTTATTTTATCGATATAACCTGAAGCTATTTGCTAACACTGAATGGGTCATTAACATATTATGGTTAGAATTTCAGTAATCGGCACTTAATTTGTTATTGTTGTTATATAAAGTGTGAGACGGCGACGCTGTTGTGGTGTTAAAATAATTAGTTTTATTAAGTCTTATTTCAATCTGAAATGTGATGATTTATGTTTATGGTGTAAAACACTTTGTATGGCACTTAAATCTGTTTTTATTAGTGTAAATATATATATTATATATATTATATAATTACATATATATTGTAAATATATATATATATATATATTGTATGTGTGTGTGTGTATATATATATATATATATACACACACACACACACACACACACACACACACACACACACACACACACACACACACACAGATTGCAGTCATGTCTAATTACTGTTTATTTGTTTGCCTTTTATTCAGCTTTTACAAAAATAAAATATATAAACATCAGTTAACGGAGTAGAGTGAATCTGTTCAGCTGTGAATGCTACAGTCTGTTTACAAAGGGGTGAAACTGGTGAGAATGTAAATCATGTCTGATCATGAAGGGAAGTACAGAACATAAGAGCTGTTGCTGTCTGAAAAAAAAATATGTTTATTTATGCGAATTTCATACATTACACACATTTAACACTTAAGCTTTAAAATACATAAAGTACTGCTAAAAAGTCTGAAAAAAGATTTCTAAGAAATAAAGATTAATTAATTAAAATATTCAGCAATGGTGATTAAAATTAAATCAACACAACAAGATTTTAAAATAGGCCATAATATATTTAGAATTAAAATACAAAATAATTATTTAATACAAAAGTACTTAAACCTTTTGTATACTACTTATATAGTCAGATAATACAGGCAACAAAAGTCCCAAAAGCAGAATAATAAAAAGGTACAATCATAAAATACAAAATATAATCATAATTTAAAAAATTCCCTAATTAAACAGTTAAAGTTCATTGTTATTAAAGCTCATCTTACAACATGTATTCAGCGTTCTCTCTCTAGTTTTCATTGCTCAATTAACACAATCTGTAAATCAGTCTTTAAACCAAGTAATAATTAAAAATTAATCTAAAAAGTAATCATTTAAAAAGCACAGTGTCAGCTCAATACACAACCAATACTGCATGAATGGATTTTAAAGCTAAAATCAAATCACTTTTACAATCCATTAATAAGTAATAAATGAGTAAATAAACAGAAAAATGCATATAGAAATTTAATTTTTTTACAAAAATATAAATATATAAGATTTTTTTATAAACTGTAACACTACTACCACTACTACTACTACTACTACTACTACTACTACAAATATTAAAATAGTAACCAGTTAACATCTAGTAATACATTGAATTGTTATACTGGGTTATATGGAATAAATGTTAACCTGGTAACAGCCAAATTCCATCCAATATGTGTGTATAAATATATTCAGACATTGTTCTTCCAGTATTATTCAAATGATGCCTTTATAAAATGATTAGATTTGTAAAAAAAAAAAAAAAATGCAAAAAGGTTTCCAGATACTACACTGCATGCTTACAATTAGATTTCCCATTTTTTTCCTTTTCTTTGAATGTTTCAACAATTCCTGGTTGGACAGTTTTCCTCATGGACCTACAAAAGGATGGCATTTTTATATAATTAATGTAAATTAATTCATTAACTAAATTAGTTATTCATGATAACTAATGATAACTACTATTTGGTGTGATTTGTCAATCATTTTATAAAATTGTTTAAAAAAAAAAAGTTCCATAAATACTTTATGTACTCATGTGTATATAACAAGAGGTCACCCTGTGTGTTGTTTGATCCTGGTTTCTAGACAGTCAGGGCAAGAACTCAACATGGTAAGCCACGCTTTTGTTTTCCCTTAAACAACCCAATTCTCACCTCTGAACACCAGTTGAGTGTAAACTGCCCCCTGTGAGACCGCGTGTGGGTCAATTGTAATTAGCTAAAACCAGTGCAAGGATATATATTTAACAAGCTCCTTTAATACCATTTGCATTTCATACATAACGCCTTCATTTATTATTAAAACTCTCAGATTTTCACTAGCTGTAATTGTGTCCTTTTTTCTCATTCTCCAACACGGTGTTTGCACTGCATACCCACAAATTCCTATGTTTTGCTTTTCCTCTTACCCATCGTCATTACTACCTCACTGAGCAATGAATGGGACAAGCCACATATCTATAAATGGTCAATGCAAAATAGCTCATATATATTTATATTTGTGGGTAGGAAAAGAGGCTAATTCACTTGCACGTACAGTATATGTAAAGACTGATTTATAAAGTGTAAATGCTGTGCAGATAACAGAAAATTATGCTTACCTGCATTTTTAGCCTTTATCCTAACCTAATCAAAATAAACCAAGTTCAATAAATAAAAATAATGCAAGTTCATTATTTAACAAAGTGTGTGATCAGTGGCACGCGAGACATGGTCATGATGTGCTGGTGCTGAGGGGTAATAAAGTTATATACCACTAATTAGATTCTAGAATGTGGGCAGAAACTGGTAGGGAGTAGAGGCTAATTTACCTGCTCACAATTGTAAAGATTGTAATTAGTAAAGTGTGAATGCTATTGTCACGATGCAGGACAAAGGCGAGTGAGATGAAATGCAGATTAGTTTAATTATTCAAAACACAAGAAAGCAGCTGAACAGACAGAACAAGGCAACAAACTGGGCTAACAGGAAACGGGAACAGGCACACCAACATCCAATATGCAATAATGACCAACACCAGGGATGTGAACAAACAGAGTATATATAGCTGACAGGAACCAATGACAAAGCGGAACTAATTAGAGACAAAGACAACACACCTGAAGGAGAGAAGGAGTACAATTAATGTCCATGGAAACCAAAGAGTGGGCGGAGCAAACAATTAACAACCGGGAAAGACAGCAGACAGAAACAGGACAGAAACACAGACAGACTCATTACAGATTCTGAACCTATAAGGATGGACAGGAGAGGGAGAGACTGACAGAGACAGGGAGACAAAACTGGGGACTGATAGAGCAGATAGGCAGAGCCATTCGGTATCAAGCCCTTCAGGCAGGACAGAGAGTCTACGGGGCGTGGGCGCAACCATTCTCGCTGGTTCCGTCGACCCGGTCGGTTCGGCTGGTTCTGTCGACCTGGTAGGCCCGGCTGGTTCTGTTGACCCGGTCGGATCCGGTGTCTCAGCGGGTTCGGGTGCTTCAGCAGGTTCGGGCGCTTCAGCAGGTTCGGGCGCGTCAGCAGGTTCGGGCGCTTCAGCAGGTTCGGGCGCGTCAGCAGGTTCGGGCGCGTCAGCAGGTTCGGGTGCTTCAGGTGCCTTAGGTGCTCCAGCCGGGGCCGTAGGGATGCCGGCCGCCCGAACCGGCACCATCGGGGTGTCCGCCAGCTTGGCGATCAGCCGGTTCCCCCGGGCCTTGCCCGAGCTTTCCGGTCTGGCACCCATGTGGACGGGTTCCGTCACCGGCGTACACAGGCCTGGATCGGGCCGAGGTACCGTAGGGGCCTCGGGCGTCCGTGGCTGGCCTGGCTCCGCAGCCCACGGACCCCGATGCCTACTGCCCCCCAAAATATTTAGGGCCGGTGTCCGACTCTGTCCTGTGCACGGTTAGGGAGGACCCGCCCAGGAGCAACGCTACGTTGGCCAGGTCCGTGAAAGGCCCCACCTCACGGCCCAATGCCACTAGGTAGCGCAGCCCGTCCTCCAAACCATGCCGGAACAGGTCCTTGAGGGCCCTCTACCCAAAATCCACCTGATTGGACAAGTCCAGGAACACCTCTACATATTCCTCCAGTGGGGAATCCCCCTGACATAAACGGAACAAAATCTCTGCTGGATCCATGTGGTTGGTCGTTCTGTCGCGATGTAGGACAAAGGCGAGTGAGGATCCAAATGCAGATTAGTTTAATTATTCAAAACACAAGAAAGCAGCTGAACAGACAGGCAGACAGAACAAGGCAACAAACAGGGCTAACAGGAAACGGGAACAGGCACACCAACATCCAACATGCAATAATGACCAACACCAGGGAAGTGAACAAATAGAGTATGCAGTATATAGCTGACAGGAACCAATGACAAAGCGGAACTAATTAGAGACGAAGACAACACACCTGAAGGAGAGAAGGAGTACAATTAATGTCCATGGAAACCAAAGAGTGGGCGGAGCAAACAATTAACAACCGGGAAAGACAGCAGACAGAAACAGGACAGAAACACAGACAGACTCATTACAGCTATTCAGGTATGTGTATGCAAGTGTTTATACATTATATAAACATATTTGTGTGCATGTCAAGTCTTGTTTCCCTGTTCTTGATGCTTAACCAACTAACACCTTCATGCTAAAATCAACACAAAGTTTAAATAAATGAAACACAAGGGCTGGTTCAAAAAAGGTTCTAATCATGGCTATGAAAAATACAAATTAATATGTCGGTACTGTATATTTCATGTACATTTTTAAATTTTATTCATATATAACAGATAAATGACTCCCACCTGCATTATACTTTTTGCCCTTCTTTATGACCTGGGCTTAAGTCACATCACCAGTTTCAGCGAAATCCTCTGAAGAAATAAAAAACATGCATGGAAAGAAAAAAAAAAAACATTGCAAATGAATTACAGAACATTTTTTTGATGTTTTAGGTTTTTAATTATGATGATTACCACATTGATATAAAGAAAACTAGAGATTGTAAGCAAAAAATATTAAATGGCAGAAGATTGAGAAACAAATGCTGGTGTGTTTCTTGTTAGTGCAAACTGACCTGCAGGCTGATTTGTGTCCTGATTCACTGCAGGAGACTGAAATTGTACACCTTCTCAAAAATAAAGCAGTGAACAAGTTAAACATTGACTTTAGACATACTGTATTTATATGTGGAGCAACACGAACACAACAAAAAGACCTAGAAAGGTCATTATCTTTGTAAAAAAATTAAAAAGAAAAGATACACCATAACATCTGTTATCACACCTTTTTTCTTCTTGAAGAGCAAGAGCAGGATCAGTAAGATCATTACGATGGCAAACAGACAGGCCAAACTTAGTCCTATAAATAAACCAGTGAATCTAGGAACTGAAACTAGAGAAAGAATGGAACCTGAATATCTATTTAAACATTATATATTGAAATCGATTTTATTACAAATCTAACTAAAGTAAGAACACATGGTTTTCTCACTTCTGACTGAAGCCCAGCTTTTCGGTGACTCTCCTGTCTCTGGGTGTTTACAGTGATAGAAACCTTCATCTGACTTTGAGACACTACTGATGGTCATCTCTCCTGTAGTCTGGTTCTGGAGGATGGAATCATTTTTATAAAAATTAACACCAGAGTTTGAAGGTTTTTGTCTACTTAAACAGCGTAAAGTCAGAGGATGTCCCTCAGTCACAGGATGGACAGGACTGTCCAGGATCACATCATCTGCAGGAAAGAGAAAGAATACACTGAATATGAAGTTTGCAATTCTACATTATTAGTGTAACATGCATGCATTTATAAGGTTTGGTAAACACATTGAATTACAAATCATTGAGATTTCCATGGATTGGTGTCTAACATGACATTTTACATGGAGCAGAAAACAACAGGGTATTTTATATTCTTAGAAAAAAAGGCTTCTAAACTGTATATTTCCTTGTCACTGCATTAGTATAGTTTTTTTAGCTATCTATTTTTTATCTATTACCTAATATTACCCCAAAAGCTTTCTATCGTACTGAGGGAAAACCAGAAAGAGGGAAAGTTGAATATTCTGAGAAAATCAGTCTAATGAAAAATGTTGATCAATATGAATTTCCAGAAACTTGATAATTTTGACCTACTATTATTCACACACCCTTTTTTTCAGAAATCTGTTTTATTGGTGGATTCACTGCTTATTTTTAACAAGTCAAATATTATGTGGAATCAACAAATGAATTGACTAGAAACAGGTGTGTGTGCTCCGTAAATCAGCTTATGGAAAATATCAAGGTCTTGCAGCTGATACTGCTGTCATTAAGGCCTGCATGCTACCCTGTCTGCCACACAATTAACCTCATACATCTTAATTTACCTCTTTCGCCTTTCTATAGAGGGGTCAAACTTCGAGAAATTCCGTCAAGAAGTCGAGCTATCACTGTTCAGAGATCGGAAAAGCTAAATACCCTGGACATTTAAATGCACCAACTCAACTGTCCAAAGGATTTTCTTGCTTTATTTTGGCTTTTAAAATGCTGAAATCGTGTGGAAAATTGTGCTAAAAGTTTTCACCCCCTCAAGATAAACTGAACCGGTTACCTTTGACCAGCTGTAAGGTATGTAACAATGGGCTTATTGTGGATTATTTGAGTTTATTTTGTCATTTTAGAGCTGTTTTGTAACCAGTAAGCGCTGGCTTTTAGCTCTATAGAGTGGAAGAGGCTCAGACTGGCATACAGTCATGAGCGCTGTGTTCTGTAGTTAGAGGGAAGAAGTTATACTTTTGATTTCTGGAGTATGTAGGCTTCAATATGAAGGTTTAGATTCTCCTTTGAATTGAAATGTTTTTACTTTTTTTGTGTGTTCTAGCTTCTATTACTCTGATTTGTAATAGATATACTTATTTTATATTTTTTTTAGATATACTTATACGTCTGCAGCAATCTCAATTGTTTAGAGTTTAAGATGAACATGACAGAAACTTAATAGCTATTTATAAATGTAGTTCATACAGTATGTTAAAGTGTTCCTCATTTTCTCAGGTTACAAAAATACATAACCAAGCAGTTATGTTATCTATGACAGTGACTCAGACAGCAAGAATCAGAGAACTACATGAGCTGGAGCATCTAACAGTTTGTTCATTTGAAGTAAGAAATGTTAAGTCAAACATCTGAAATTGATTGAAAATTGTCTGGAAATTTTATTTTAGAGTTTTTACTGCACTGCTGTCAATCAAAAGATAATAAACATTTCTTGTGATATTATTACAAGTAAGCTATCAATTCAATTGTTTACAGTACTTAAGAAGTGATTTGGTTTTGTGTATTAAACATTATTGATGAGAACTGATGAAATGACTCACTGTGCACTGTGATGTTAACAGAATTACTGCGTTCTCCAGATTCAGACTGACACCAGTAAACTCCAGTGTGTGATGTAGAGAGGGAGCTGATGTTACATGTAGATCCTGAAACTGATGAACAATCAAACGATGTCTCATTATGTGTGTATCCTCTTACTGTCCATCCAGTAGAGTCACTCAGGTCCTCACAGCTCAGTGAGAGAGAGTCTTTAGTAAAGTGTTGAGTTCTGCTCGGTCTGATGATCAGAGACACTGGAGAAGATTCACCTGTTAATAATTATATTAATATTATTACATTTCATTATAGGTCACTGTTATATTAACATTTATTATTAAAAGAAAGAAACTTAAGTCAATATATTAAACTATACATATAGCCTAAAAGATGTTAGTAATGACAATAATTTATGCATAAAAAGCAGTGATGAAAGCAGTGATAAGCAGCAAATGAAAGCCTCATCTAGTTCAAAAGTTATCTCATAAATATATGACAAATGACACATTGGCGATTGTTTTGTACCAGAATGCATTTGAAGTGGTAAATCCACTGAGTTCTGGAGGGAAAAACATAAAGTGCTGGCTGTTTTCTTTACTCTAGCAGACATATCACCTCATCACAGATTTAGTGTAAATCAGATGCAGCTGATAATGCTTTGTCAATAATAGGATTATAAATATTAATACTGTGTCTTTGCACTGTATTTTTACACACATATCTCTGTGCTGGTGATATATTTCCACCAAATATAGTTGTTGAAAGAGATGTATAAGCTGGGGATGAGAAAGGATGTTTGTTGTTTTAGCAAAAGATGGTAAGGGATTGGACTTTGGTCAAGTGGAAGAGAAAAAAGCAGACAGTCATTGAGTTCTACTCTCATAAAGTATTGTGTGTGACTGGTAGAGCATAAGGTAGAGCAAAATTCTTCAAGCAAACACCTACCATTGAAGCTAACTATATTCTGCAACTACTGATGGCTCATTTTGCAGAACAAACTACTGATGGCTCATTTTGCAGAACACACACACACACATATACATATACATTATATATATATATATATATATATATATATATATATATATATATATATATATATATATATATATATATATATGTGTGCACACACAGTGGTGTGAAAAAGTGTTTTCCCCTTCCTGACTTTTGATTTTTTTGCACATTTGTCAAAAAAACTTTAATGTTTCAGATCAAATAAATGTAAATATTAGTTAAAGATAACACAAGTAAACACAACATGCAGTTTTTAAATGAAGGTTTTTATTATTAAGGGCAAACAAAATTCAAACCTTCAAAAAAGTGTTTGCGAACCACAATTAGAACCATTATCCCTCAAATGGCAAAAACATGGAACAGTGAACCTTCCCAGGAGTGGCGGGGCGACCAAAATTACCCCAAAAGTACAGTGATGACTCATCCAAGATGTCACAAAAGACCCCACAACAACATCCAAAGATCTCAGGCTTCACTTGCCTCAGTTAAAGATAGGGTCTCCGATATTTGAGAAATGCTTCTGAAAACTGCGTTAGGCCACCAAACAAAACAATAAGCAAAACAAACGTGTAGCCAATGAGCAGAAAGGGGCGGGTCTTGTCAATATGGGCGGAGAGAGTGTTCAGTGCTCATGTGTGCATGTGCGCATATTCACAGATTGGAGTTTCCCAAGTCAATAACTCCTGAGCTAAACGCTGTTACTACACAAAACGCGGTTGTAGCTGCGTCTCTACATTACTACGATAGAAAAGAGGTGTTATTTGTGTAGTAACAGCGTTTAGCTCAGGAGTTATTGACTCGGGAAACTCCAATCTGTGAATATGTGGCCAACTTCCTGCTCCTTCAGTTCTCTCCAGCGTTGGAAAGCTGATCCTATATTAACACGGGTCCTACTTCTTGCCTTATTGTAAGCCTTTCTTCGCTTTCTTTGTTTTTATCCTCCATGTCAATGTTAAAACTGCTTTCTGCTAATGTCACACATGCGCACTGAACACTCTCTCCGCTGCATATTGACAAGACCTTGTTGCTCATTGGCCACACGTTTGTTTTGATTTTTGTTTAGCTTGTCGTTTCCGACTCAGTTTTCTGAAGCATTTCTCAAATATCGGAGACACGACCTACAGTATAAAGTCAGTGTTCATGACTCCACCATAAGAAAGAGACTGGGCAAAAATGGTCTGCATGGCAGAGTTCCAAGACAAGAACCGCTGCTGAGCAAAAAGAACAAAAGACTCGTCTCAGATTTGCCAGAAAACATCTTGATGATCCCAAGACTTTTGGGAAAATAGTCTGTGGACTAACGAGACAAGTGTTTTTGGAAGATGTGTGTCCCATTACATCTGGTGTAAAAGTAACACTGCATTTCAGAAAAAGAACATTATACAAACAGTAAAATATGGTGGTGGTAGTGTGATGGTCTGAGGCTGTTTTGCTGCTTCAGGAACCGGAAGACTTGCTGTGATAAATGGAGCCATGAATTCTGCTGTCTACCATAAAATCCTGAAGGAAAATCAAGGCAAGCACTTTTTCACACAGGGCCATGTACTGTAGGTTTGGATTTTGTTTTCCCTTAATAATAAAAACCTTAATTTAAAAACTGCATGTTGTATTTACTTGTGTTATCTTTGACTAATATTTACATTTGTTTGATGATCTTAAATATTGAAGTGTGACAAACATGCAAAAAAAAAAATCAGGAAGGGGTAAACACTTTTTCACACCACTGTGTGTCTGTGTGTCTAGTACCGGTGTGGTCTTCTGCTGCTGTAGCCCATCCGCCTCAAGGTTCGACATGTTGTGTGTTCAGAGATGCTCTTCTGCATACCTCGGTTGTAACGAGTGGTTATTTGAGTTACTGTTGCCTTTCTATCAGCTCGAACCAGTCTGGCCATTCTCCTCTGACCTCTGGCATCAACAAGACATTTGCGCCCACAGAACTGCCGCTCACTGGATACTGTATTTTCTCTTTTTCGGACCATTCTCTGTAAACCCTAGAGATGGTTGTGCATGAAAATCCCAGTAGAGCAGCAGTTTCTGAAATACTCAGACCAGCCCGTCTGACACCAACAAACATGTCACGTTCAAAGTCACTTAAATCACCTTTCTTCCCCATTCTGACGCTCGGATTGAACTGCAGCAGATCGTCTTGATCATGTCTACATGCCTAAATGCATTGAGTTGCTGCCATGTGATTGGCTGATTTGAAATTTGCGTTAACGAGCAGTTGGACAGGTGTACCTAATAAAGTGGCCGGTGAGTGTACAGTATATACTATCAGATCTACTGTTAACATATTGTGTCCAGTGCGGTCTCTTACTCACCAATAACATTTACCCAGAGTACATCACTGTAGTCTGTGTAGTAGACTGGGTTTCCTCTTCCAGCTCTGCACTTGTACTGACCTCCATCAGAGAGAATAACTGAACTGATGGTGTAGGAGTCTGTTTCATTGTATTTAGTCTCAGTCCAAACGCTCCCTGTGTATTTGTACCAGTAAAACTTCCATCCAGCAGACTGTGGTGTCAGTGTACAGTACAGAGTCACTGAGTTTCCTGTCAGTACAGCTCCTTTAAGGTCTGATGTGAGTTGAGGTTTAGGTTTTTCTGTTAGAAATGAAACAGTTCATGATGTTAAATAGTCTGTAATACACTAATCACATTTACTGTGAAACATTATTACTGTCTCTGTGATGAAGCTAAACAATGTGCTGAAATTATTTTAGACTTTTATTTAGACACATCATTAATAAACTGTGATTGAAGTGAGGGTCAGAAGATAACTGCTGTGTGATGATACAGGTCACTAATCTGTCTCTACATCACAGTAATGTATTTTATATGTGTATAGATTACAGAATATTCTGATAATAAATGAAACAACAAAATGCAAATCTACACATAATCTATTTACTTGTAGACATAGTGGGAGCATTAACAAATGGTTTTGTTTTTAAAACTTTGTGTTTTGCCCAAAAATAAATAAATGTGTTTGCCACAAAACACATTAATGTACATCGTTATTTTTATATGAACACATTACACTAATTCGAGATCTCATCATTCTCACTAGGAGGTCTAATTAACATTCTGTATTTCCCAATGTACTTTAATCACCTGCTTATTTACATTCATTCATTCATCTTCTACCGCTTATCGGAACTACCTCGGGTCACGGGGAGCCTGTGCCTATCTCAGGCGTCATCGGGCATCAAGGCAGGATACACCCTGGACGGAGTGCCAACCCATCGCAGGGCACACACACACTCTCATTCACTCATGCAATCACACACTAGGGACAATTTTCCAGAGATGCCAATCAACCTACCATGCATGTCTTTGGACTGAGGGAGGAAACCGGAGTACCCGGAGGAAACCCCGAAGCACGGGGAGAACATGCAAACTCCACACACAAAAGGTGGAGGCGGGAATCGAACCCCGACCCTGGAGGTGTGAGGCGAACGTGCTAACCACTAAGCCTCCGTGCCCCCCTTGCTTATTTACACTTTTAATAAAAACATCATTAATGCACATATAATCCATCACATGTATCCAAGTACTAAGCTGTTTGGTTTGGCGGGAAAGGCTTCAAAGATGACAGAATAATGACCTGTTCCTCTTCCTCACCTGATTTAAACCCAACAGAGCTCTTCTCAAGTGTGAGATTTACAGTGAGGGAAAATAATATAGATCTCTGAACACAATCTGGGAGGCTGTGGTGTCTGTTTCAGCTAAAATAAGTCATGAACAAATAAAGACACTATTTCTATGGATGAGAGGCTCATGAAAGTCACTGAAAAGAAGGATGTCTATACTGGAAACTGAATACTATGTAAAGCCAAAAACATTGTCAAAAATTTCTTGTTTGATATTTCACTTTGAAATAAGTGAAAATCCTTATAATAATATAATAGTGTAATAACTGTACACAATGAAAATTGTGTGAAATGAAAATAAAATGAAATAAAAAAAATAACTATTAGCAGTTATTTCTTCAAAAGTAAAATTACTCATGACAAACATAAATACCCTAATAATTATGTATGCAGTGTAGTGTATTAAAAATTGCATTATTACATTTTTACAAAGTTTATATGCAGTACATTGAATAAATAGAATTAAAATGATGATCAAACTGTTAATTTGCTTTTGATGATGTTTAAAAATTGTGTCTTATATTCTGAGCCATATATATATATATGTGACATAAGTGACAGTTTCTCCAGTAAACACAATGTCATGGTCAGCTGGCTGTACTTTCACTTCAGGCTTTGGTCTTGCTATAGAAAGATCACAAAAATGTAAACATATCCAGAATCAAGTAAATATATTATATGGTTATACAATTACAAATAATTATTAAAACAATAAAATAATTAGGTTTTTATTGTATTCCTAACAGTAAACCTGTGAAAAAAAACATGACACACCTGTAACTGTAATTGTGGCTGGTTCACTCTTCTCTGAGTCGTAGTAGTAGTAGTTTCCTCTGCGTGCTTGACAGTAGTAATTTACTTGTCCTTTATTAGAAACTCTCACAGTAAGTGTGTTGGTGTCTGAGCTTTTATTGGACATGGGATTTGATTTCTGACCTTCGTACCAAAGAAACGTCCATCCAGTGGACATCAGATTACAGCTCAGAGTAACATTGTCTCCAGTGTAGACGGAGCTCTGAGGAGTCACAGTCACAGTCGGTTTGGGTTTTCCTGTTGATATAAAATGATGAAGAGCTGTATTTCATTCACTTTTACAACATAACCAGTAATTTAATTGGTTTATTTGTAAAGGTTCCACATTGTTTATATGCAGAAAATGATTTAAAATGAATATATAAAAATAAACATTGAACTGATACATAAAGGTCACTGAACTGCCCCCTTTTATAAATTGTGTCTCATATTCTGAACCATATTACAGACATTAAGTCTTTTTTCTTTTCTTTTTTCTTTCTTTCTTTAAAAAAAAAAAAAAACTTATTCAGTGATTTAACTGCTTAGTGTAAAATCACAGTAGTGAAAGTTTAAAATCATGACAGGAATCATCTTGACTATTGTTACGACCCCGAGTTATGTCTAGGGAGTTCTCAGAGTCAGCAACTAGTGATGACCAATGTGGATGTGAATGGACGGACCAGACTAACCGGTACAGAGTGATAATTTCTATGAATTTCCGACCACAGTAATGACGTATGCGGACACAGTGCTTGTAGTGAGTTTGTCTTTACTGTACAAAGTGGTAATTATATTTACAATAATATATACACAATTATATACAAATGTTTTGTACTGCTGCAACAGCCGGGACTGGAAAATCAGCGGCGCCAAAGAAAAGAAACAAACAGAAAGTCAAAACCCGCTTACCTAGCACTGTTTTATATTAGTCACGCTCATCTACAAACAAAAGTGAAACCAAAATCCTAACTACACTATACTTCCCTCACTAACTAGAATACAGGGGGAGGCACCACCCCTTAACCTGAGGTCTCTAGACACGGAAGTATACTGCGTGGTGTACAATGTATGAGCGCGCTCCTTCTTACCTCTTCCAGCCCCGTACGTAGAACAGTATTATACACAAAAAACATAAATCGCAACAGCAAATCTCACAGCATATAATTCTCAAACAACTTGCCAACCACTTGCCAACCACTTGCCAACCACTTGCCAACCACTTTCCAACAACTATCCAACCACTCGCCAACAACTCGCCAACCAACAACCCAACAATGAATAGACATGACGTTCACGTTTTTATGGTCGCGGACATCTTCCGGGGGCGGTGTCCGTACGCTGCATCTCTGCCCTGCACCGACCGGTATTGGGTAAACTGCATTGCATTCGCGCAGCCAATCCGCTGTAACACAAGCAATTACAATACAGCTGCAAAAATACGTGCCTTGGCACGTAACACGCCCCTACACAAAAAAAAAAATCCTCAAAACACAGTAGTTGATTTTTTTTCTTTTTAAACTAGAAAGAGCATCAGCAATTTTATTTTCAATACCTTTTTTATGCTTCATTTCTAGGTTGAATTACAAGAAACCATCTCATGAGCCGTTGATTGTGGTTATACATTCGGGACAAAAATACAAGCGGATTATGATCAGTATATACCACTACAGGCAAGACACTTGAGCCAACATATACCTCAAAGTGCTGTAGGGCCAACAGTAAAGCTAAAGCTTCTCGCTCAATCGTGGAATACTTTACTTGGTGTTTGTTTAACTTTCGAGAAAAGTAGCAAACCGGATGGTTTACTTCCTTCGCATCCTCCTGTAACAACACTGCTCCGATTCCCACACCACTTGCATCAACCTCCAGTTTAAAAGGTCTGGCAAAATCAGGGGCAACTAGAACAGGAGCAGAACACAACAAGGCTTTCACATTTTTAAAAGCAATTTGACAATCAGGAGACCATCTGAATGTAGTAGTGGGACTTAGTAAGGACGTTAAAGGCTCAGCAACCGAAGAAAAGTTTTTACAAAACCCTCTGTAATAACCAACCATTCCTAAAAATCTACGTAATTCCCGTCGGGTTGTGGGAACTGGAAAGTCAAGAATGGCCTTAACTTTAGCCTCCAATGGAGAAACATGTCCTTGGCCAACCCTCATCCCAAGATAAACCACAGTGGCTTGTGCAAACTCACATTTTGCCAAGTTTACCGTTAACCCAGCTTCTGTTAGTCTAGTGAAGACAGCACGAAGGGATTCCATATGACCAGTCCAATCACAGGAGTGTATGACCAAATCATCCAAATAGGCAACACAATTTGATATATCAGCAAGTACAAGGTTAACCAGTCTCTGAAAAGTAGCAGGTGAATTTTTCAGCCCAAACGGCATTACTGTATATTGTAAAAACGCATCTGGAGTGACGAAAGCAGATAGTTCTGAAGCTCTCGGAGTCAGTGGAACTTGCCAATATCCCTTAAGAAGATCTAATTTTGTGACAAAAGTGGCTTTACCTACAGTATCAATGCAATCATCAATTCGTGGTAACGGAAATGAGTCAGTGACGGTTACAGCATTGAGTTTTCTGTAATCAGTACAAAGTCTAAAAGTGCCATCTGGTTTTGGCACCAACACACAAGGTGAGCTCCACGGACTACAACTAGGAATTGCCAACCCATTTTTCACCAAGTATTCCACCTCTTTACGCATGATTTCACGTTTTGCCACATTCACTCGATAGGGATGCTGCTTTAACGGAACATCCTTTGTTACTTTAATGTCATGCTGTAAGACAGACGTCTGTGTGGGTACATCACCAAATATCGAGGGAAATTCCTTAATTAAAGCTACGATATCTTTATGCTGAGGGTCAGGTAAATGAGCAACCAACGAAAGAGTATCCGATTGAAGAGTTTCTAAAAGCTGTGAATTTATCAGCCTCGCACCTAACTGGGTGGACGATCGATTAATCACGGGCCCGTTAGAGTCTGAAGACTCAACAACAGACACTATTGCTACTGTCGCTTTCTTTTCCCCTAGTGCGAGTTCTGGAACGCTATCCACAGACACTTCACGATCTACAAATAGCTTCAACATATTTATGTGACACACCCGACTTTCTCGTTTCCGGTCTGGAGTCTCAATGACATAATCAGTCTCACTTAACTTCTCCCTGATTAGATATGGACCTAAAAACTTGGAAGAAAGAGCAGATCCAAGAACAGGTAGAAGAACAAGTACCTTGTCACCCACTTTAAACTCCCGATGTATTGCTTTGCGGTCAAATTGACGCTTCATCTTGGCTTGAGATTCGCCTAGCATTTTCTTCGCCAATTCACATGCTTTGTGCCAACGCTCACGAAAAGTACTCGTGTAATCCAAAACATTTTTCTGTTGCGGTTGTTTGTTAGACATAAAAGTCTCTTTTAATACTTTCAATGGGCCTCTAACAGAATGTCCAAACACTAGCTCTGCTGGACTGAACCCCAAAGACTCCTGCACTGCTTCTCGTGCAGCAAACAAAACCAATGGAACTCCTTCGTCCCAGTCTTTCCCACTGTCCATACAAAATTTCCTTAGCATGGATTTCAAAGACTGATGAAACCGTTCTAATGCTCCCTGTGACTCAGGGTGATATGGACTTGACATTTGGTGTTGCACGCCTAGCAGCTTCATGACTTGTGAGAACAAATTAGATGTAAAATTAGATCCCTTGTCCATTTGGACAATCCTAGGTAGACCAAACACAGTTAAAAATTTTGTAAGGGCTCTCACTACTATCTGTGCAGTAATACGGCGCAAAGGGATAGCTTCTGGAAAACGTGTAGCAGTGCACATAACAGTAAGTAAAAACTGATTTCCTGCCTTTGTTTTGGGCAACGGCCCTACACAGTCAACCAACACCTTTTCAAAAGGTTCCCCCATCACTGGAATAGGATGCAGGGGTGCCGGAGGGATTACCTGATTTGGCTTTCCTACCTTCTGACAGGTCTCACATGACGAACAATATTTAACAACATCTTGACGTAGTCATGGCCAAAAAAAATGTTGTAGCACTCGCCTGTAAGTTTTTGTGATTCCTAAGTGCCCAGCCCAAGGATTATCATGAGCTACACTCAGGACCAAGTGTCGATACTTTACCGGGACTACAATTTGAAAAACAGCATCTTTCACCTCATTTACTCTAGATGTCCACTTACGCATTAACAAACCATCTTCAAGAAAGAAAGCTACTTGTTTCTGGCTCATTTCATTCGAGTCAAGTACAGAGTTAAAGAAACAGCATAAACTTTCATCACAATGTTGAGCAGAAATTAATTCATTTCTAGTAACATTTTTACTAGATAACGGGCTTGTGAGCAGCTGGGTTTTAATCTCTGGTTTAATCAATTCCTCACACACTTCCTGTACTAAGAAAGAGTCAGAAAGATCCAACACATCACCAGAATACTTTGCTTGTGAACGCGTGATAACACATGAGGAAAAAACATCAGGAAGCTTCTCTGCAAATTCATCAGATTGGCAGTCCGCACACACCTCTGTTACTTCTATTACTGGAACCACTTTCCCTCCCGCTAAGTCATTACCTAAAATAAAATCTACTCCAGCAACTGGTAAGACTGGCCGAACTCCAACCTTAACTAACCCAGTCACCACATGAGATTTCAAAATTATGAAATGTAGGGGAACACAAACATACCCCATCTCCAAACCTTGACAAAGAGCATGGGATCCAGTAAACGTTTGTTCAGTCAACGGAAGTACTCCTTCCAAACGACTGAGCAGCTCCTGTGTCACGTAAAATGACAATTTCCTTTTCCTCACCTTCTGAAACACCAACACTACCTTTAGAAAGAAAAGGTTTGTAACACTCATCAGCATTCACCACGGACTTCTGTGAAATTGTTTTTACAAAACCCACACTTTTTGGTTGTCGCTCCTCACGACCAGTACTCTTTTCCGGTCTTTCCTGCTTTCGTTTTAAGGCTAAACAATTAGCAGCCACATGGCCAAGTTTGTGACAATAAAAACACTCACCAGCGATTGATCTTGTTCTGCTATAACCAGGCGGACTTACTTGTCTCTGTTGCTCCGCTTTGGAGTTCTGTTCCGCTGGAATTTGTTGCTTAGGCCTAGATAAGAACAACGTCTTATGTGTTAGAACAAACTCATCAGCTAACACAGCAGCTTGAGAAAGAGTGGTAACCTTACACTCATTCAAATAAACAGAAACTCTCTCTGGTAGACAATTTTTAAAGTCCTCCAACAGCATTAATTCCCTTAATGACTCCTGATTAGTAACTTTACTGGCTGCAGTCCATTTGTCAAAAAGGAGAGACTTCTCCCTTGCAAATTCCACATATGTTTGTATCTGTCCCTTTCTAAAAGTACGAAACTTCTGACGATAAGCTTCAGGGACCAGCTCATAGGCACGAAGGATTGCAGTTTTCACTGTGTCGTAATCCATGCTATCAGGTACAGACAATGATGAACAAACCTCCTGGGCTTTTCCTACCAGCTTACATTGTAGTAATAATGTCCACAACTCCTTTGGCCACTTTAGAGAATTAGCAATTCTCTCAAACACACCGAAGTAGGTGTCAATTTCTGTTTCTCTAAAAGGCGGGACTAGCGCAATATGCTTCGTAATTTCAAAAGAAGTGCCTGATACCACCGCATCTCCTGGACTGGGTATAACTGGAGTCGGAGTTGGAGACTCAGGCTTAGGAACAGGGAGTGGACGCTGACTCGGCTGGGTAGTAGACTGAAGAGTGAACTCCTTCACCCTCATATCTAACTCCCGTAACCGAAGTTCCCTCTCCAGTTCTAGCTCCATCCGTCGGATCGTGATTTTTAACTCACGCTCAGCCTGTCTCTGCTCCACTCGCTCCTCCTTGTCCAGTTCCAAACGGCGTATGCGCACTTTCATACGGGCATTGTCTAAAGACCCAGAAGTTTGGGGAGAGAATGCTTCAAACCTAGGTAGAGTCGCCTTGATTTTAGGAAGGGGCAATTCAGCCTCCTCTTTTTCGGTGTCAATAGGAGTGCTTACGCTTACAACCGCTCCAGAGTCAGCTGGCAGACTTAAAACATGTAACTCCAAAAGTTTTTCCACCACAAGCTTTTTAATTTCCTTTTTTAATAATTGTCTGGACAGCGACATTTCAAAGTGAGCCGCAATCTCCAACAAATCATCCTTTCTACACTCATTCACCCTCTCTAGAGAGGGAGCACTTAAGAAGGCTTATAGCTCAAACACAACCATAGTGTCTATAAGAAGAAGACCCAATGAGCTCTTCCACTCACTACACACAATAATCACCGCTATACAGGAACCTATTAAAGATCCCGGACTAGCCCCCACTTGTTACGACCCCGAGTTATGTCTAGGGAGTTCTCAGAGTCAGCAACTAGTGATGACCAATGTGGATGTGAATGGACGGACAAGACTAACTGGTACAGAGTGATAATTACTATGAATTGCCGACCACAGTAATGACGTATGCGGACACAGTGCTTGTGGTGAATTTGTCTTTACTGTACAAAGTGGTAATTATATTTACAATAATATATACACAATCATATACAAATGGTTTGTACTGCTGCAACAGCCGGGACTGGAAAATCAGCGGCGCCAAAGAAAAGAAACAAACAGAAAGTCAAAACCCGCTTACCTAACACTGTTTTATATTAGTCACGCTCATCTACAAACAAAAGTGAAACCAAAATCCTAACTACACTATACTTCCCTCACTAACTAGAATACAGGGGGAGGCACCGCCCCTTAACCTGAGGTCTCTAGACACGGAAGTATACTGCGTGGTGTACAATGTATGAGCGCGCTCCTTCTTACCTCTTCCAGCCCCGTACGTAGAACAGTATTATACACAAAAAACATAAATCGCAACAGCAAATCTCACAGCATATAATTCTCAAACAACTTGCCAACCACTTGCCAACCACTTGCCAACCACTTGCCAACCACTTGCCAACCACTTGCCAACCACTCGCCAACCACTCGCTAACCACTCGCCAACCAACAACCCAACAATGAATAGACATGACGTTCACGTTTTTATAGTCACGGTCTTCTTCCGGGGGCGGTGTCCGTACGCTGCATCTCCGCCCTGCACCGACCGGTATTGGGTAAACTGCATTGCATTCGCGCAGCCAATCCGCTGTAACACAAGCAATTACAATACAGCTGCAAAAATACGTGCCTTGGCACGTAACAACTATAAAGTAAAGAAGAATTAAATGTCAAATTAATGTCAAATATTTGTAACAAATTAAATAATAACTCAGTAAAAATGTGTCACTACAATCAGAATAGCTAATAAGTTCTAAGAGGTCTAAGTAACATTCTGTATTTCCAGTCTACCATAATTACCTGCTTATTTACACATTTAACACTTAAAACAACATTTAATACACATATAATCTATCAGTGCTTCATTTAAGTTGTGGGGCATTTCATCCATCCATTCATACATCCATCATACTTCTGCTTTTCCTGTCACAATTAACATGAACACTGAGCTGTTACAACTTATCTACCCATGTCTGAATATATAGAAAATTATTAAATTATAAACATCCAAACATAATTTCTACTTACTTTATGCTAATTTTGTGATAGTTTAATATTCTTTAAAAACACCATAAATAGCCATTTTAGAATCTTTTTTTAAAAAAAAAAAAACAAAAAACAAAAACAAATACACAATGTTTGTGTGTAATTTGTCTACATGAAGAAATTTTCAGGTCAACATTTGGGGATGCTATGATGCTATGCTATCTCTATTGTATAACTGCTTGTCTGTTTTGCTTGTTGAAATTTGACATGCTGATGTCTTGCCCAGGTCTCTTGAAAATGGGATTTTTAATCTCAGTGAGATTTTACCTGGATAAATAAAGATTAATTCAAATAATCAATAAAACTTCTGACCACAGCTCTTAAACAATGTCAAATAAATGAAACCATGTCACTTCTATCAAACACTTCCACTGAATGTATCCTATTATATTTACACTTTTACACATCTTATAATGTTGTGAGTTCCGGTTTAGGTTTTTCTGTTAGAGAAGAAACACACAGTTCAGGAGTAATGTAATCTTTACTACACTAATCAGATTTAAAATGAAAAGATTTTCTGTCTCTGTGATGTTACTGATCTCAGAAAAACAATAACTAGACCTACATCTTTTACTACTATTATGTTACTTTACTAGTGTAGCCTATTGTTCTATTTGAAGCCCAGTTAAAAATGCATAAGAAAGTTGTAATAAATAAATAAATAAATAATTTGTCAATTGACAAATGCTTAAAATGTAAAAATGTTTATTTAATTTTTTTATTAAAGTTGTTCATTTTTAAGTACTCATTTTCTAGAAAATATACATGATTAATTGGGCTTTTATAATTGTTTTAAACCAGATGCTGTCGGGTACGAGGAGAGAAAGAGTGAGAACACAAAGAATTGAAGAGATGCGCAAGATGCCAAGCCAACCAGTCAGAGACCAAGAGCCACATTTTTTACTGTGTTACCGCAAAGAGCCACATCATACACATGGGCACATATGATTATCACCTTTTTTCCCTGCCATTTTGAGAGTGAACTTGACACAAATTGTTTACTCAAATGATCTTGCTCTTACTGGGAATCTTATTGTAATCTTATTTGTAAAGGGTCCACGTTGTTTATATGCAGAAAATTGTTTACAAATAAATAAATAAAATAAACATTGAACTGATACATAAAAGTCACTGAATTGCCCCAGTGAATTTATTTTTCTCATCTTTTATGAATTGTGTCTCATATTCTGAACCATATTACACACATTCACATCTTTTTCTTTTCTTTTTTCTTTCTTTCTTTAAAAAAAATCTTATTCAGTCATTTAACTGTTTACTGTAAAATCACAGTAGTGAAATTTTAAAACTTAAAATTCTTTAAAAACATCATAAATAGCCATTTTAGAATTCCTTTTTTTTTTTTTAACAAAAAACAAAAAAGACAAATACACAATGTTTGTGTGTCATTTTTCTACATAAAGACATTTTCAGGTCAACATTTTGGGATGCTATGATGCTATGCTAACTCTGTTGTATAACTGCTTGTCTGTTTTGCTTGTTGAAATTTGACATGCTGATGTCTTGCCCAGGTCTCTTGAAAATGGGATTTTTAATCTCAGAGAGAATTTACCTTGTTAAATAAAGATTAAATCAAATAATCAATAAAACACCTTTTAAATAAAGCCATGTCACTTCTATCAAACTCTTCCATTGAATTTATTCAGTTATATTTACACTTTTACACATTTTATACTGTTGTGAGTTCAGTTTTAGGTTTTTCTGTTAGAGAAGAAACACACAGTTCAGCAGTAATGTAATCTTTACTGCAGTAATCAGATTTAAAATGTTACTGATCTCAGAAAAACAATAACTAGACCTACATCTTTTCTTAATATTATGTTACTTTACTAGTGTAAGCTTTTCTCGCTTTTCTTCTATTTGTAGCCCAGTTAAAAATAAATAAGGATGTTGTAATAAATAAACAAATAAACAGTTATTGGGCAGTTTATATATGCTTAAAATGTAAAAATGTTAAATCTGTGTTTTTTTTTTTTTTTTCTTAAAGTTCTTAATATCTAAGTGCACATTTTCAAGAAAATAAAGCTTCTTGACTCTTGAGAAGTAACTGAATCAGTGCAAGGTATTTGCAGTGTTGTTTTGGTGTAGTTGTTGTGGCTCAGAGGTTAAGGCTCAGATGAACACTTCAGAAATTATGTGCTCAAATCCCAGCACCACCAAGATGTTGTTGGGCAAAACCCTTCAACTCAGTTGTGTTCTACATCAGCAAAATACGCAAGTGTCCTGGGACACTTGTTATTTTATATAACATTAAGGTATCACAGTACTTTATTGTAAATGTGTGTCACAGTTATTTACTCTAAATCTGACACTACTTTACTTTACTGCCACCTCAAGTTGTATTAAGTGTATTTTGCTGTTGGCAGATTGGGATGACAAAACCTGCACCACCAACTGCACACATCATTATTTATTTATTTTCATCACTCAACTAAACATACTGATATTTACTGTGAAGCCACAGCAGTGAAACTCGTAATCTGTTTTCAAACATACAAAATCATGACAGTAACATCAGCTTTAGACTATTAAGTAAAGAACATGTTTTTATACAGATCAATAAAATTAAAAATAAAATCAAAGGGAAAAAACTGGCTAATAAGTGATGATTTGTGTCTTGACCAGAAATGAAGGGAATTTGAGGTTTTAGGATAGAAAAGTGAAAATTTCATGTAAACAGACAGAAGGAAGCCATTAAAATAAGATTCAGTTACAGTTTAGCTCAATAAAAATCTGAAGGATGAAATTACTGATATATTTTACTTGCCAAAACAGAAATGATGAGGATAAACTCACAGACTTACCTGATACAGTGAGTGTAACAGGATCACTGTCCTCTGAGAACTGAGAGTCACTGCTCTTCCCTCTGCAGATGTATGTGCCACTGTCAGAGTCTGTAACTGAGCTGATGATGAACTCTTGTGTTTCTTTGTATGGGTTCTCTGTGTAATCTTTCTTATACAAACTGTATGTCCACTCAGTGTCTTTTGCGCTCTGTATCTCACATTTGAATGTCACTTTCTCTCCTCTGAACAGCTGTTTATCAGGCGTTATAATCAGCACAGATTTAGGTTTCTCTGTGTAAAGAAAAAAGATAAAATCATTATTTTAATGATGTATTTACTAATAAATAAAATGTAGATCACAATTTGTAATTCTGACTCAATGTTAAAATGAATCAAATTACAGTTCTGAATTTGTAAATGCTTTTAACTATTGATTCATGTTTTAATTACAGCATTTTTGCTCTCTTGTTTTCCCAATTAAACTCTTGGAACATTCAGTGTAGTATATGCAGTGAATGGTTTATTCCAGGTTACCCCCGGAGTTTCTGTGTAGTTGGTATTTTCCTGATGTGTGTATGTATATATGGCTGTAACTGGATGAGGAAGAGGTGTGCATGTGTAAGTAAAGCAAAGTCAACATGAGGTTGCATGTGTCTGAGTCTTTATGTTAATAAAGACACAACACGGTGTCAGAAGTTGAAATAAAAGTCTAATTAACATTGCCAAAGACAAAACGTGCCGGAAAATTACTGCAACTTGAGGGAACAAAGACACAGTATTACCGCCGGTGTCAGACTAACATTACATAACGTCGCTGTCAGGCGGAAACCTCGTATGTCCAAATTTTGTCACTTTCATATTTTTTCACATATAAATGCTATTGGTCAGTCCCCACGTGGGTCTGTTATTTTTACAAGTTATTAACCAATCTAAAGCCTTGAAAATAGCTTGAGCGCAAATCTCTTAACTCCATTGGACACTTCAACTGTCTGAGAAACCTCGTAACTCCACCTCTTCTTCACTCCTCAGGAGAGCTGCGCGGCATATTTCTCCTCAAGATTAAGAGTCGCAACGAATCAACACGTATTAAGGTGATATCTAAAGTGATTTTCGTGGGGCTCAAAGAAAAAAAAATCTTGACCCCCGCTAGTTCTGGTGCTCGTCTGAGGACTGGAATTTAGCGCAAGACAATCCACTGCAACGCGGACTAAACCCTGTGCACTGCAGATAAGATAGGATTGTATCTTACAATGACAAGGCAAACCGTTATGTTCAACCGTCATGCTCATCACTTTAAGCAAGCTGGCTGCCTTTTTGCCTCGTTATTATAGGTAAACATGCCGTATAACGTAGTGAAACGATAATTTGACCTTTATTAATTTTATTTGTTGGGTGAACTATTCCTTTAACTATGATTTTATCTATGTTTATCTGTGTTATTGATGTATTTTAAATATATATTTATTACTGCTTATTATACATGTTCATTGACATTTTAAAATGGTTTTTTTATAATATAATATTTTAATTAAATTGAATGTTTTGGATACCACTATTAAATTATTGTTTTTATTATTATTTTATTGACTTTAAGTCAGCCTACTTATAGACAATGCCTCTCTTGGCACTGTGCATGTAAAACACTGTTTTTTGGACACTAACAAGTGAAAATAGTTAGGTTAGATACATTTGAGTAGGTCTGTTTTGTTAAAAATCGATAGTTGTAATGCTTCTGTGCAGAAAGAAACCTGTGAGCCACGAAGGTAAGTTTGCGAGCAGATTAGACTAATTTCCACCCATTAGACAGCCTAATCAGCTTATCATGTTTTGTATTGCATCACATAGCTCTTAAACCTTTAAAATAGAGTTTAGGAAGATATATGTAACTACAGTCATTAGCTTTGGTTAACTATTGAAGCCTTTTCTCTTGTCAAAAGGCTCAACGTGACCGCAGACTTTACTGAACACTGCTGGCAGCAGGGACGTCTGTGTCCGTACCGTTCTTATCAATGACAGCATAATCTCGTATCTCCCTGCTCCCAAAGTCATAAAGCTTGTATCTCCGATAAAACGTGACTTTGGGAAAATGTTGTGTTAATGTTGGTACACAACAGTATATGATAGCAATATAAGGTATAATAACAACTTTAACGATACAATGTTTAATAACTCAAAAAATATGGTGTTTTTTTAATTTCCTGAAAAATAATGGTTTTGGAGATACGAGGATTCCGCCCGACAGCGACGATAATAACAGATAACATTACTGAACATTGCCAGATAACATTTCTGAAGGGGACAATATGGAGATGCTTCATCCGCCACTGCCTGTATGTCTGACCGGAAACATGGCTGAAAATTGGCGTAAGTGGGAACCTCACTGAGCCTCATTGTACCTCACTGCTTCAGGCTTTGTGGATAAAACCGAGTCGAGACAGATTGCTGTACTGCTACATTGCATAAGAGAAGAGGCGCTTGAAATTTATAACTCACTTGAGATTGAATACGAGGATTCACAGCGCAAAAAAATTATCAGAGGTCCTCGTGACATTTCAGAAATACTGTGCTCCTCGAAAGAATACGCAGGTATAGACAAGTTTGTTACGGAGCTAAGAAACAAAGCGTGCACATGTGAATTTGGAAAGCTCACACTTCTAAAAGCCATTGACATATGCAGAGCGAATGAAATTAAAAAGCACAAGTCATAGCAATGGCAGTAACATCAGAAACACAGCATGTACATGCAATCAAAAAAAAAAGAGGTCACAGCCTGCACATAGATCAAGTGAAGTGACAGGGTATTAACAACTGCCAAATTCTACAAGAAGACAAGAAAACAGTTGTGGCAGATGTGGAAGCAATCACCTGCAAAGACGGTGCCCTGGCTATAATGAAGTTTGTAAAAAATGCAGCAAAAACAACCATTTTGCGAATATGTGCAAATCAAAATTGAAAATGGACACACTTTTTAAAGACACTGAAAAAGCAGGAGTGGACACACTGTTTATAGGTTAAGTTGTTCAGCCAAACAACCCTGAAACATGCTTTCATGCAGATTTATGTGTAGCAGGCACAACTATCAGCTTCAAGCTAGACACAGGTGCTAAAGCGAATGTTATTACAAAGAAAATCATCGATCAGCTACAGATTCCTGTAAGTATACATGACACAAAAACAGTGCTGATATCATACGGAGGTGCTCGCATCATACCAGAAGGTGTTGTTAAACTACTTGTGCAGAACAAAGACAAAAACACTGAAATGATGTTCTTTGTGACCACAGCATCTGACACGCTGAGTGTTGAGACTCTCACACCTACACCACCCACTACAGAAACTGAGTTCTTACGCCGCTATGCGTGAGTATTTCAAGGGCTAAGCCAATTTCCTGATTGCATCACAGTAACACTGACCCTAATATCCCTCCAGTAATACATGTTTGCAGGAAAATTCCTTATGCTGTCCATGATAGACTTCAAGGCACACTGGATGACTTGGGAAAAAGGGGTGTGATAAGCAAAGTTTCTAAATCAATGGCATTGGTGAGCAGTCTGTGCATTACAGGAAAGAAAAATGATTGAAGAATTAAGTGATTTCAGTGATTCTTGAGATCAGGGACAAAACAGGTTTTGATTTTCTAAAAAAAAAAAATGTAACAATGTTTCGGAACAACCTCCCATTTTATATATATATATATAGAGAGTTTTTATATATATATATATATATATATATAAGAGTTTTGCGGGATCACTACTGGATTTTTGTCAACACCATCAGACATAGAAATGTCTATTAAAATTATTTTTAATTAAAGTATCACAAATATTTTGACTCTTAGTTTTTAATTGTCTTAATCACTAAAAAATGTTTTTTAAAATAATCATATCACCTTTTAAAAGTTAGATTAGTCAGTGTTTAATGATTGTGGTTTAAGATGTATGGATTAATCAATTTATCATTTAATTTCCATAATGAACAGTGATTTTTATAACAACCATTTTATTAACAAATATTCTTGAGGAAACAAAACAGCTCATCTTTATAAAAAAAAAAAAAAAAAAAAAAAAAAAAAAAAAAAAACAATATATCATTCTGACAGAGTTCACAACGCATCAACGGGGACTTTACAGGCAATAGAAAAAGAAATGAACCCCCTTTGTAAAGTTCACAACAGCTTCAAATATATGCTGCTTATAAAGTATATAAACTAATTCAAATCATCCATAGTCAAAATGACAGGTAAACCTTTAAAATATTGCTAAATGGTCATAAAAAAATGTAACAATTGACTTCTCAAGGCAGTCGATGGAGTCGAACACCAGGCAGCAGACGATTCAAGTGTTCCTCTTCTATGAAATCCATGACCTCTGTTGATATGTTATATATCTCCCTGTTGCTGGTGGAGATGTAATGTGAAATGGACACAATGCACAGAAGGTCGAGTAACTAAGTCTAATGTTTGGGTTTTGCTGGACAAATGCAATGTGAAGGTTTTGCAATGTGTCGTTTAGAATCATCCTTTGATGTTTTACTTTTTTCCTGGTAATGGTGTCTTGCTTGTCTGTTGTCATCCTTGCATTGTTTTCCAAAAAACTGTGAACACTTAGGGATATGGTCTGGAGGAACCTAGGCTTCCTTTGTTTTGGTATTTTTTCTGTCAGTGTTTTGTAAGTCAGGCCAAACTCATGAACCCTGTGGATAACGCGATACTTCTTGAGAATTTGGCCAGACAAAGACAGTTTTGGATGCTGGGATGCAAGTTTGCCTCTTCTGTGGGTGCGAGGAGCATTTCTTCTCAGCTCTGCAGTAATTGCATGGTGGAAGAGCAGTGATCTTTTGATTAAAGGATTTCTGAGTTGGCTCCCTTGAACCATCATATCTGTTTTGGTTCGAGGGGAGTACTGTGTCTTCTCATTTAGAATACGTTTTCCACGTTCAAGTCGCTTTCTCAGCTTATCCCTCTCTTTTTTCAACTTGTCAAGTTTGTCTTTCAGTGCATTAATCTCCCTGGAGTGTCTTTTTTTCTAGTTTTGTGTTTTTCCCTTTCACCAGCAACATCTGTCTACTACTCCTTGGCTCCTCAAAACTGATGTCCAAAGGACTCTGTGGTGGGGTGTCTAGATGCTTGCCTTCCTGTGCTTTGTTCTTGCATTCTCTTGACTCTTTCTGTGCTTGTTTCCAAAACTTTCTCTTATACCTCTTGTCTCTTTGTTCCAAATCAGTGATGTTTTTTTATTTTGCCCTCCTTCACCCTATATCTCCATCTTTCCCTCTCATTTCTCAGCAACTCTTCTTTCAGCTCAGACTGGCTATACATTTTTTCTCACCTTCTTTTTTGATACTCCCTATTCCTTCTCTTTCGTTCCTCCACTGATAGATTCTCCCTAGCCATTCTAGCCTGAAATGCATACCATTATGTGGTCAGTATACTTTGCTGATGCATATGTGAGGCTGTACTGGATTGTTTAAGAGTCAAAGAAATAAACACCACCCACCTGATGTCAGTGGCTACTGATGGGACACCGAACATGACATAGAAGGGCTTTGTGGCTTTACTGCAGAAGTCGCTGGAAAGAAAGTTGCTGACATTTCACTGCATCCAGCACCAAGAGGCCTTGTGCGCTCAATCATTTCCTCCGGAATGTACAGAAGTAATGAATGTTGTCATTCAGATTGTCAATAAAATATTGGCAAAAGGTTTAAATCACCATCAGTTCCATCAGTTACTGGAAAGCACGTACTGTGATCTCCTGCTGCTTAACAAAGTCCGGTGGCTGTCCAGAGGGGAGGTGCTGAAATGCTTTGTTGCATGTTTGGAAGAGGTGAAAACCTTCCAGTGCAGCAAAGGGCTCACCCTTCCTGAGCTGGAACAGCCTGAGTGGCTGTAAAAGCTACACTTCATGGTAGACACGACGGCGCACCTAAACACAACTCTTCAGGGGAAAGGAGGCACAGCTCTGCACATGCTGGAGGAGGTTTTGGCATTTGAACGCAAGTTGACAGTGTTTGCCAGAGATTTACAGAGAGGTACACTGTCTCACTTCCCCTCTTTGAGAGTATTCAAACAAGCTCACAATATGATCAATTCTGAGTATTTGCAGTCTAAAATCACCGCAATGCAAACATCGTTTGGGAAACGATTCTGTGAGTTCAGAGAGGAAAAAAAAACACACCCTGTCACTCCCTTGACCATCAATCCATCCCTACTGAACATGACTGCATTTGCAGGTGTAAGTCAACCCGATCTTGAGATGGAACTGGCCGACATAGCCGACAAAGATATATGGGTGTCCAAGTTCAATCTCCTGACGGCTGAACTTGAAGATGTTGCCCGCCAGAAGGCCATTCTTGCTCAGAATCACAAATGG
Source organism: Tachysurus vachellii (assembly GCF_030014155.1). Taxonomy (NCBI): domain Eukaryota; kingdom Metazoa; phylum Chordata; class Actinopteri; order Siluriformes; family Bagridae; genus Tachysurus; species Tachysurus vachellii. Next base: position 23,283,662 of record NC_083466.1, on the reverse strand, counting down.
AGTGATATTGAAAACCTTCCCAAGCCAGACAAACTTGTGTTTGAAACATGGAATGCCATCCCTGACACTTACACAAACATGAAAAAGTACGCATTTGGAGTCTTTTTGATCTTCGGATCCACATACATATGTGAGCAGGTCTTCTCCAACATGAAGTACATTAAAAACAACCACTGTTCACGACTTACAGACGAAACCTTACAGTCCTGTGTGAAGATGAAGGTGATGTCATATAGCCCTGATGTGGAGATGCTGTGCACTGAGGTTCATGAGCAAAAGTCACATTAAGCAAGAAAATTTAATATTTTAATTGCCTATTATTTTGCAAATATATATTTTACATTGTTCGGTGAAATAGTGTTTTTTTATTCAGGTTGACAGCTGACTACATGCTCCAGTACGCGATTAAATGATGACAACACAGAAGCAGACGGCATTTTTAGTTTGCTGCAGCCGGCAACTTAAAATTTTGATGTCATGAATATGAAGAGGACTCAATTAGACATTGAACATTTTATGTGAAAGTAACCTTCAACCCAGCGTCTTTTTTGTTAAGGTTAGTTCAAACTGTTCAAAATATTTGTTTGCCTGCAGAAATAAAATTTCGTTTACTCGGTAGCAGTTCATTGATTTCATAAATGTAACACACTACAGTTTTTTCTATACTTTCCATAAAGGTAAAAAACTATATACACACGATACTTCTGGGCTCTTTTGTTACCATTCGGATTATCCGTCTCTTGGAGATGGTCTTATAGCCTTTAAATCAAATAAAATTTTATTTGTCACATACACATACATACAGGGTACGATATTCAGTGAAATGCTTTATGCAACTGTCCGGTATAACAATAAAAAAAAGCAAGAAATAAAATAATAAAAAGTATAAACTATATAAGAAAACTATATAAGAAATCTATATAAAAATATAGATGAAGAAATAATGTATATACATATGCATAAATATACATAAATGTGTATGGTTTTTAAAAATTGTCTTTAAAGTGTCCAGGTGCAGTATGGTGTGTACTGTAAATAGTGTATAAAGTGGCACTGTGCTGTGCAAGTCCAGAGTTAAAGTGACAGTGACAGTCCAGAATTAAAGTGTCACTGCAAAAAAAAAAAAAAAAAAAAAAAAAAAAAAGGGTGGGTGGGTGCATAGAACAGTGGGGATGTAGAGAGAGGTCCAGAGCTAGATCCTCTAGATCCTGGGTGTCTCCTGGTTTAAGATCCGAATGGCCTGCGGGAAGAAGCTTCTCCTCATCCTCTCTGTGTTTGCTTTCAGGGTGCAGAATTCCTTGTTCAGTTTCCCTGAACGCAACAAAGAAAAGAGTCCATTGTTGGGATGGCTGAGCTCTTTTGCAATCTTCCTGGCTCTGGTCCGGCACCGCGTGCTGTAGATGTCCTGCAGGTCAGGGAGCTCAGTGTGGATGGTACGTTCAGCTGACCGCATCACCCTCTGGAGGGCTCGCCTGTCCTGCAGGGTGCTGTTCCCGAACCAGGAAGTGATGCTACCCGTCAGGACGCTCTCAATGGTGCAGGTGTAGAAAGTCTTTAGCACCCGAGAGGGTAGTCTGAAGTCCCTCAAGCGTCTCAGATTTTACAGTCACTGCCGGGCCTTCTTCACCAGGGACCTTTATCATGCTTGTCTATAATTTTCTTTCTAATCTCCTGAGACAAGGTCCATGTTGAGTGTGGTGCACACCATGTCACCAGACAACACAGTGACTACCTGGAGCCCTATATATAGGCCCACTGACTGATTACAAGATTGTAGACACCTGTGATGCTAATTAGTGGACACACCTTGAATTAACATGTCCCTTTGGTCACATTATTTTCAGTCTTTTCTAGGGGTACCATCATTTTTGCCTAGGCCTGTTCCAGGAGTTTATTTTTTTAAATAATTCCATTGAAGCATGGTTGAAAAGCATTCATAGAATTTTTTATATATTATTACTTTTGTCAGATTAAAGTTTTTTTTCTGTGACCATTGTGAGGTTTTTCTTTCATTGGCCGAAGGGTACCAACAATTTTGTCCATGTGTGTATGCAGTGTTATCTTCATTTTAGATGTCAAAAGGGTTTTGTGGCTCCCTGTGTGTTTTTTTTCTGTGGGAAACAGGTCCAAATGGCTCTTTGAGTGGTTAAGGTTGCCGACCCCTACCCCAGAGTTATTAACATCATTGATCCTGAAAAAGCATTTGAAGCGTTTATACTCTGTAGCAGTTCGAATTCGGCCCAAGATTCAGATCCTGAAGTTCTTTATTCCTCTCCTTCATCAGCTACTCATACAAATAGCAATTTATCACCTTTCATTTCTCTACCTTGCAGAAACTCATCTGTCAGTTATCACCTCTTTTGTTTGTGTTGGTGAATGAACCATTGGCAGCTGCAAATGAGGTCAGACTGCTGTTTCAAAGCTGTACAAAGAGGGCTCTCTGAACATAAAGTATTCTTGTATGTGGATAATATGTTTCTGTATTTGTCAGACCCCTTACTCAGTATTTCAAAAGTTGACATTTATGGCATACCAGGGGTGGCCAACCCACGGCTCCCGAGCCGCATGTGGCTCTTTGCCCAGTTTCATGCGGCTCTTATGTTCATATTGAAGTTTGTATTTGTGTCTTTTTTAATATGCGTGTTCGCTTCCCTTGAGTTCAATACAGTAATTTACGTCAAACGCGCAGGTGAGTGAATTTGTGTCAAAATGGCAGAGGACAAAAAGGTGATGTTCATATGTGCCCATGTGTATGATGTGGCTCTTTGCGGTAACACAGTAAAAAATGTGGCTCTTGGTCTCTGACTGGTTGGCCACCCCTGGCATATGCTCTTATACATTTTTTCATACAACTGAGCAATTGAGGATTAAGGGCCTTGCTTAATGGTGCAGTAGTGGATGCTTGGTGGACAGTCTAACAGATTAATATAAATTTTTTCATTCAAAGTTAGGACTTATTGTCACATGCTTTGCCAAAACAACACATTTACACTTCTGAATGCCAACACAGAGTTTTGATCTTGCCACAATGTCCTCATCTGGCACCTGTTCTTTATCTTCCCCACTCATTGCTACCGGTATATATAGCTGTGTACCCTTAAACACTTTGTTGGCTTATTCTGTGCCTTTAGTGCCCTGAGGATTTTTTGTTTGTTTGTATGTTTTTTTTAAACGGGTCTATGTTCTGTTTTTGACCTTGTTTTGCGCTTCGACTCACACTCTTGTCTCACCTATTGGAGTTCTTCTCTGTGGATTACTGGCTTTGACCTAGTTTGGGCTTCTGGTTTTGATCTCTGTGTCCACTGGGATTTAAGCCTTGTTCCTCTCATCCAGATTTACACTCCTGTCATGCCCTTGCTGTTTAAGATTTATATCACAGTGTTTTCATTCTGTTACCTAATTTGGCTAATGCTAACAGAGACTGTAGATTATTTGCTTTGTTTTTGGCATCTTGCTTCAAATGAAAGGAAATGTTTCCACCAAACTTTAAAATTTGGATAAAAGATGTCATGCACCATTTGATATTAAAAAAATTGATTCTATAGATTAAATGTGCTTTAAAGATTTATAATATGTGAATAGTTGTTTTTCTTTTTTTATATAGACCTGATAAGTTTATAAGAATGTTTATTTAACATGAACGAGCATTTTGATGTTTCTGAAGCAGTAACTTTATGAAACCCCTTTTAGCTTGTTATAAGAGTTTTACAGGTTTTGGTGACATTTTCTAACAGAGCTAAACTAGTGTTGTGTCACTTGATTTCCAGATCACCTCACACCAGTCCTGCTCAACTGTGTTCACACTGTCACTCTTTAACTTAATTCATTCATCTTCTACCGCTTAACCGAACTACCTCGGGTCACGGGGAGCCTGTGCCTATCTCAGGCGTCATTGGGCATCAAGGCAGGATACACCCTGGACGGAGTGCCAACCCATCGCAGTGTCTTTTTTGACCCTCTTTAACTTTAATAAAATAATTTATCTGAAAGAGTTCTCATTATCATGTAAGCAGCTGTGTAAATGTTGCTATATTCTGACTGTATTCACATGATTATATGTTCAGTTTTGTGCAGAATCATTTAACAGAAAGTCTCTTACTCACCAATAACAGTTAGAGAGAGTTCATTACTGTAGTCTGTGTAGTAGACTGGGTTTCCTCTTCCAGCTCTGCACTTGTACTGAATTCTGTCATAGACATTATCTGAGCTGATGGTGTAGAATCCTGTTGCAGTCTCAGTCTCAGTCTCAGTCCAACGGCTCTGTGTATTTTCAGACCAGTAAAACTTCCATCCTGCAGACTGTAGTGTCAGTGTACAGGACAGAGTCACTGAGTTTCCTCTCAGTACATCTCCTTCAATGTTTGATGTGAGTTCAGGTTTAGGTTTTTCTGTTAGAAATGAAACAGGTCAGAATGTGAAGTAGTCTTTACTACACTAATCACTTTATTTCACATTATTACTGTCTTTGTAATGAGGCTAAACATCTTGAAGTGAGGGTCATAAGTGAGATAATAAGTGCTGTGTGATGATGCAGGTCTCTAATCTCTCTCTACAGTAATTTATTGTTATAGATGTATAGAGTAAGGATTATTTTGTATAAAAAATAAATAAAACAGAACATGAACATCTATTTACTGGAACACATAGTGGAAACATTAAACATGTTTTTAAAACTTTGAATTTTGCTTAAGAATAATCGTGTTTCCACCTTACAACAAACACATAAATGTACATCACTGTAATTATATGAACATATTAGACTAGAGATCTAAGCATTCTCTCCAGGAGATCTAAGTAACATTCTGTATAAAAACATCTTTTAATGCACATATAATCCATCAATGCATCATTTAACCAGAGCTGTGATTTGTTTAATGAATCCATTCAAACAGCCATCATATCCCTTCATTTTTCCTCTCTCTACATTTTGTGTTTAAGACGATCACAATTAACATGTAGTGAAAATATGGAAAGTATTTTTGGGATGCTATGATGCTATGCTAACTCTATTATATAGCTGCTTGTCTGTTTTACTTATTGAAATTTGGCATGCTGCTTTCTTGCCCAGGTCTCTCTTGAAAAGTGATCTTTAATCTCAACAAAACTTTACCTGGTTAAATACAGTGTAAATGAAATGAGCAATAAAACTTTCTGTTGGAGTTTGATCTCACACTTTATATGATGAAATGATACATGAACGAAGTCGTGTCATTTCTATCAAACATTCCCACTGAATTGAACCTATTATGTTTACACTTTTACACATCTTATAATGTTGGGAGTCCAGTTTTAGGGTTTTCTGTTAGAGATGAAACACACAGTTCAGCAGTAATGTAATCGTTACTGCACTAATCAGATTTAAAATGGTACTGATCTTAGAAAAACAATAACTAGGTCTACTGTACTAATCACCGTCACCTTGCACCCCTCATTACCTCACTACATAAAAGATGCTCTCAAACACACACGCACTGTCCAGTCTCGTAAATGCTAGCTACAACTATATGCTGTATCTACTAACCTCACTCTATTTTTTTTTCCAGTAGTTTCCCGAGTTCGTCATCCACCGAAGGATCTAGGTATCGTTGGTTTGCAACCTGTGACCCGGCGTGTGTGTGTGTTGGAACTTCACCTGGACTTATCCACTATTACTCATTTCATTCACATCTACTTCTCAATAAACTCTGATTTTACATTATATCTGCCTCCGTCGTCTTCTGTCCCTGACATCATTTCTTAATATTATGTTACTTTACTAGTGTAGCCTTTTCTTCTATTTGTAGCACAGTTAGAAATGCATAACAAAGTTGTAATAAATAAATAAATAAATAAATAAATAAATAAATGAACAAATAAATGAACAAACAAACAAACAAATTAACAAATAAATAAAAAACAGTTATTGGTCAATTAATAAATGCTTAAAATATAAAAATGTAAAATCTTTTTTTTTTATTAAAGTTGTTCATTTCTAAGTGATCATTTTCTAGAAAATATACATGATTAATTGGTCTTTTATAATTTTTGCTCTCACCTCGAGGAGAGAAAGAGTGAGAGTGCAAAGAAGACAAGAGAGGAGCAATATGCTAGCGGGCTTATGGAGCGGTCGTGAGGTGAAAATTCTGAATTGTTTATCTTCAAACCTTGTAGGAACGCAAGTTTTAGATGGTCAGTGAGATAATCTGATAGAGTACAGACTTTCATGAAAGAATTTCAACTAGAAATTCAGAGCGCTTTGTGTATTTATCCTCTTGTTATTACAGCAAGGGGAATGTAGTAAGATACAAATAAATGATAGAGACAGTGAGATAACCCAGGTCATGTGATTCTGTTGGACTGTTGTTGTTCTGGAGACAAGTGACTACTTCATGTATGTGGACAACTGCTAGTGGACAGAGACAGATGGACAAGTAGAAATTGTTGTTGGTGAAAGAAACTGGTGTTTATTGCTAAAGAATTGTGTTATGTGGTGTGATGGAATTGGTGCACTGTTATTATTGAATACACTGAATATTGCATTATGGTGAAAAGTTGTGTTTCTTCCTTATTTGGTTTGCTCTTCTAAGATTTGGGATATGTGTATGCCTTAAGATACATGTGTCCTTTGTTCACTCTCCTTCTGACTGGACTACAATCCTTACTGTAATTGACAGAGTATTTATCTCTGTCTGGCACCCCAGTATATCTTTGAGGGACAGTGTTACAAGTTACATCGAGTCTTTTAGAATGCAGTTCATTTTGACCTCTCTCTTTCTTGTATGTAAATATTAAGTTATTGGCTGAGATTTTTGCCCATCCACTGGAATCTATATTACCCTCAAACAAGATTTATTAAAAAACATTATTTAATATATGACAGCTATACAGTCATATGCAAAAGTTTAGGAACCCCTGACAATTTCCAGCAATTTCATTTTGATCCATCAAATAACTGAAGGACACAGTAATGTTTAAGTAGTGAAATGAGGTTTATTGGATAAACAGAAAATGCGCAATATGCATCAAAACGAAAGACAGGTGCATAAATTCGGGCACCCCAACAGAAAAATCACATCAATATTTAGTAGAGCCTTCCAAGGCAGAAATAACAGCCTCTAGACACTTCCTATAGCCTGTAATGAGTGTCTGGATTCTGGATGAACGTATTTTGGACCATTCCTCCTTACAAAACATCCCCAGTTCAGTTAGGTTTGATGGTTGCCGAGCATGGACAGCCCGCTTCAAATCACCCTACATATGTTCAATGATATTCAGGTCTGGGGACTGGGATGGCCATTCCAGAACATTGTACTTGTTCCTCTGCATAAATGCCTGAGTAGATTTTGAGCAGTGTTTTGGGTCGTTGTCTTGTTGAAATATCCAGCCTCGGCGTAACTTCAACTTTGTGACTGATTCCTCAACATTATTCTCAAGAATCTGCTGATATTGAGTGGAATCTATGTGACCGCTTAACTTTAACCAGATTCCCAGTACCAGCACTGGCCACACAGCCCCACAGCATGGTGGAACCTTCACCAAATTTTACTGTGGGTAGCAAGTGTTTTTCTTGGAATGCTGTATTCTTATGCCGCCATGCATAACGCCCCTTGTTATGACCAAATAACTCATAATAATCTTTTTCATCACTCCACAGCACCTTATTCCAAAATGAAGCTGGCTTGTCCAAATGTGCATTTGCATACCTCAAGCGACTCTTTGTGGCATGTGTGCAGAAAAGGCTTCTTTCGCCTCACTCTCCTGTACAGCTTCACCTTGTGCAAAGTGCATTGAAATGTTGAATGATGCACAGTGACACCATCTGCAGTAAGTTGATGCTGTAGGTCTTTGGAGGTGGTCTGTGGGCTGTTTTTGACCGTTCTCACCATCCTTCACCTTTGCCTCTGGCCTTAACAAGAACTGTGCCTATGGTCTTCCAGTTCCTCACAGTGGACACTGACAGCTTATATCTCTGCAATAACTTTTTGTAGCCTTCCCCTAAACCATAATGTAGAACAGTCTTTGTTTTCAGGTCATTTGAGAGTTGTTTTGAGGCCTCCATGTTGCCACACTTCAGAGGAGAGTGAAAGAGAACAACAACTTGCAATTGGCCACCTTAAATACCTTTTCTCATGATTGGATGCACCTGAATATGAAGTTCAAGGCTTAATGAGCCACCAAACCATTTGTGTGTTACAATTAATCAGTGCTAAGCAGTTACAGGTATTCAAATAAAACAAAATGGCAAGGGTGCCCAAATTTATGCACTTGTCTAATTTCTTTTTGATGCATATTGCACATTTTCTGTTAATCCAATAAACCTCATTTCACTACTGAAATATTACTGTGACCTTCAGTTATTTGATAGATCAAAATGAAATTGCTGATCCAAACACCCAAATATTTATAAATGAAAATCATGGAAATTGTCAGGGGTTCCTAAACTTTTGCATATGACTGTATAATATATTATATGATCCCACCCCTCCCGATACCCCAGAGGTACTAACATCACTTGATCCTGAAAAAGCATTTGATTGGGTGGACTGGGATTGTCTCTTTTATACTCTGTAGCGGTTTGAATTCGGCCCAAGGTTCAGATCCTGGATTAAATTTGGCAGATGCCCTTATTCAGATCAACATACAATGTATTTTATTTTTATACAACTGAGCAATTTAGTAGACGTTTAGTGGACATTTGGTGTATAATCCAACAGATTAATATTTTTTTTCCCTACAAAGTTTTTATTTTAGATTAATTGTCACGAATTATGGTGAGGGGGGCACGGTGGCTTAGTGGTTAGCACGTTCGCCTCACACCTCCAGGGTCGGGGTTCGATTCCCGCCTCCACCTTGTGTGTGTGGAGTTTGCATGTTCTCCCCGTACCTCGGGGGTTTCCTCCGGGTACTCCGGTTTCCTCCCCCGGTCCAAAGACATGCATGGTAGGTTGATTGGCATCTCTGGAAAATTGTCCCTAGTGTGTGAGTGCATGAGTGAATGAGAGTGTGTGTGTGCCTTCGATGGGTAGGCACTCCGTCCAGGGTGTATCCTGCCTTGATGCCCGATGACGCCTGAGATAGGCACAGGCTCCCCGTGACCCGAGGTAGTTCGGATAAGCGGTAGAAAATGAATGTCACGAATTATTCACTCTTATGTTATAATTGTTAATAATTATACACTTCAGAATGCCAACACAGAGTTTTGATCTCGCTCTGACATCCTCATTGCGGAAGTGCTGGCACCCCTGTTCTCTATCTTCCACACTCATTGCTACTGGTAATATAGCTGTCTACCTTTCCACACTTTGTTGGATTATTTTGTGCCTTTACTGCCCTGAGGTTTTTTGTTTATTTTATTAGTTTTCTTTTGTTGGTTAAATGGATCTATTTTCTGTTTTCACCATTGTTTTGCCCTTTGACTCTGTCTTGGGTTACCTGTTGGAATTATTCTCTGTGCATTTCTGGTTTTGATCTAGTTTGGGTTTTGATCTCTCTGTGTGTCCATTGGATTTAAATCTTGTTCCTCTTGTCCTGACTTTACTAATGACTAATATCATATACGGTTTGGACTTTTCCCTGTCTGAAGACCAGGGGGATGTTCTGGCAGGATTTGTCTTGTGCCATGTGCTTCTGTTTTTGTATGTCATGTTTCCTGGTTTTATTTTTTATTTTTTATTTTGTTGCCTAGTCTCCCTTGTGTTTTCCATGTATTTGTAGTTTTATTTCCTTAATAATCCCCTTTTTATATTATCCATGCATTTGGGTCTAATTATAGTATCTGGGAGGCTGTGGTGTCTGTTTCAGCTAAAATAAGTCATGAACAAATAAAGACACCATTTTATGATGAGAGGCTCATGAAAGTCACTGAAAAGAAGGATGTCTATACTGGAAACTGAATACTATGAAAAGTCAAAAACATTATTTATTTCATGCTGTATTTTGTTTTCCATTATTGATTTGTTTAAACTTTTCTTGTTTGATATTTCACTTTGAATTAAGTGGATAAAATCCTTATAATAATATAATGGTGTAATAACTGTACACACAGATATGTGATAAAGTTCTCAGATCTCACTTTTTTGTTAAAGATGTTTTGTAAAATGAAATAAAAAAAAACTGTTAACAGTGTATTTCTTTAAAAGTAAAATTACTCATGACAAACATAAATACCCTAATAATTATGTATGCAGTGTAGATAGTGTTGTATTAAAAATTGCATTGTTACATTTTACATAGTTTATATGCAGTACATTGAATAAATAGAATTAAAATGATGATCAAACTGTTAATTTGCTTTTGATTATGTTTATAAATTGTGTCTTATATTCTGAGCCATACTGCAGTCATTAGTGTTGTTTTAAATCTCATTCAATCATTCAATCATTTCTGTTAAATCACATCAGTGAAACTTTGAAATCCATTATATATATAATTATTAAAACAATAAAATAATTAGGTTTTCATTGTCTTCCTAACATTAAACCTGTAGTGTAAAAGTAGAAAACATGACACACCTGTCACTGTAATTGTGGCTAGTTCACTCCTCTCTGAGTAGTAGTAGTTTCCTCTGCGTGCTATACAGTAGTAATTTACTCGTCCTTCATAAGAGACTCTCACAGTGTGTGTTTTGGTGTCTGAGGCTCCAATGTACTGGGAATTCCATGTCGGTCCTTTGTACCAGAGAAACTTCCATCCAGTGGACATCAGATTACAGCTCAGAGTAACATTGTCTCCAGTGTAGACGGAGCTCTGAGGAGTCACAGTCACAGTCGGTTTGGGTTTTCCTGTTGATATAAAATGATGAAGAGCTGTATTTCATTCACTTTTACAACATAACCAGTAATTTAATCTTTGTGCCTAATTAAGCAATTAGTTACAGTGTTTATTTGTAAAGGTTCCACATTGTTTATATGCAGAAAATTGATTTAAAATGAATAAATAAAAATAAACATTGAACTGATACATAAAGGTCACTGACTTGCCCATTGAATTTATTTTTCTCATCTTTTATAAATTGTGTCTCATATTCTGAACCATATTACACACATTAAGTCTTTTTTCTTTCTTTCTTTCTTTAAAAAAAAAAATAAATAAATCTTATTCAGTCATTTAACTGTTTACTGTAAAATCACAGTAGTGAAAGATTAAAAATTTTTAATCTCAGTGAGATTTTACCTGGATAAATAAAGATTAAATCAAATAATCAATAAAACTTCTGACCACAGCTCTTAAATAATGTCAAATAAATGAAACCATGTCGCTTCTATCAAACACTTCCACTGAATGTATCCTATTATATTTACACTTTTACACATCTTATAATGTTGTGAGTTCCGGTTTAGGTTTTCTGTTAGAGAAGAAACACACAGTTCAGGAGTAATGTAATCTTTACTGCACTAATCAGATTTAAAATGAAAAGATTTTCTCTGTGATGTTACTGATCTCAGAAAAACAATAACTAGACCTACATCTTTTACTACTGTTATGTTACTTTACTAGTGTAGCCTATTGTTCTATTTGTAGCCCAGTTAAAAATGCATAAGAAAGTTGTAATAAATAAATAAATACAGTTATTGGTAAATTGACAAATGCTTAAAATGTAAAAATGTTTATTTAATTTTTTTGTTAAAGTTGTTCATTTTTAAGTGCTCATTTTCTAGAAAATATACATGATTAATTGGGCTTTTATAATTGTTTTAAACCAGATGCTGTCGGTTACGAGGAGAGAAAGAGTGAGAACACAAAGAATTGAAGAGAGGCGCAAGATGCCAAGCCAACCAGTCAGAGACCAAGAGACCATTTTTTACTGTGTTACCGCTAAGAGCCACATCATACACATGGGCACATATGATTATCACCTTTTTTCCCTGCCATTTTGAGAGTGAACTTGACACAAATTGTTTACTCAAATGATCTTGCTCTTACTGGGAATCTTTGAGGTATTTTCATACCACTCACATGCGCGTTTGATGAAAATACCGTGGTGGAAAGAAAAACGCTGTGCAGACACGAAAGATGCTTCCTATTGAAATACATTAGATTGAAACTCTGTGCTTTTTGACACGTTAAAAAAGGGAGCTCCGTCTCCGCGAACACGAATCAAATAGATTATATTTCGTAACCTATGTGACCAACTGCCGTGGGACTGGGTTGCCTCATCACACCACTCCCTTGCCACGACTCAGGCCTGCTATGTTTTTTTCTTTTGGAATTATTTTTTTTAGTAAACTGTTAATGAACTGATAGAGCCTAGGGGTACCATTTCATATTTTTGTTTTATATTTTCAAAATATATTGAATCATATTTTGTTTTATTTTAAGTATCATGGTTTTATTTTTATTTCCGTTTCAATTAAATTGGGTACAGTTACAATAATTTCAATGTTGTTGTGGTGTCTATTTTATATCAAAGATTGCTGGAATGAATGTATAGATAACATCTGTATATGTATTTTAATAGGAGAGATCCTAAACCCACACACCCAGGGCCCATCCCATTTAATCTGAGGGGAATAGGGCGTTACATATATTTACAGTACAGTTATGGAATATTATGTGTAGCATAAAATAACACATTTACATTTGGTCATTTGGTTAATTAAATATATAACGAATCTGAAGAATCCTGGTCAAGAAGCCAATCAAGGCAGTTTGGTATCTCTGGGATTAGAACAGACAACCTTCTTATATTTTATTGAACTTTAACCCACTGTGTCACCACAAATACTTTAACTAGATTGCATTGACTCACTATAGAAATGTTTCCATTTCACTGCGTCAGCTAAATATACAGGGTTAAAATGACAATAAAATCTTCTTGACTCTTAAGAAGTAGTTGAATCAGTGCAAGCTAATTGCAGTGTTGTTTTGGTGTAGTTGTTGTGGCTCAGAGGTTAAGGCTCAGATGAACACTTCAGAAGCTTGTGTGCTCAAATCCCAGCACCACCAAGATGTTATTGGGCAAAACCCTTCAACTCAGTTGTGTTATACATCAGCAAAATACAAAAGTGTCCTGGGACACTTGTTATTTAATATAACATTAAGGTATCACAGTACTTTATTGTAAATGTGTGTCACAGTTATTTAATCTAAATCTGACACTACTTTAATTTACTGCCACCTCAAGTTGTAGTAAAGTGTATTTTGCTGTTGGCAGATTGGGATGACAAAACCTGCACCGGAATCCTAAAGTTATTATATAACTTTATTACATAGTTTATATGCTGTACATTGAATAAATAGAATTAAAATGATGATCAAACTGTTAATTTGCTTTTGATGATGTTTATAAATTGTGTCTTATATTCTGAGCCATAGTGCAGACATTAGAGTTGTTTTAAATCTCATTCAATCATTTAAATCTTTTCTTTAAAAATGACAGCAGGGGAACTTCGAAATCTATTTTCAATCTAAAATCATAACAGATTCAGATTAAATATTAGGTGAAAAATTATGTGTGGCCCATAAATCTCTTTCATTTTAACAATTTGAATAATAGCCCAGGAAAAATGTCACAGCATCAGAATATCTAATATGTTGTACTGATTCTTTATTAATTAAAAGAACCAGTTACTTAAAAATAGGGAAAAAAGTAATAATAATAATAATAATAAGAAGAAGAAGAAGAAGAAGAAGAAGAAGAAGAAGAAGAAGAAGAAGAAGAAGAAGAAAAATCATTTTTTCATATGATACAAACTGGAACAAAATCTAAAAATAGTGAGACTTTTTACATAAAAGTTATAACTTTCATTAACAGACTCACCTGATACAGAGAGTGTAACAGAATCACTCATCTCTGACATCTGATAGTCACTTGTCCTCCTCCCTCTGCAGGTGTATTGACCACGGTCTAGGGGTGTAATATAGCTGATGCTGAACTCCTTTGTTGTGTAATATGGGTACGTGTTACTGTCCCTAAACCAGTCGTACGTCCACTCAGTGTCTCCTCCTTCCTCTACATCACACCTGAAAGTCACAGTCTCTCCTATGAACACCTGAGTATCAGGGTTTATAGTCACTGTAGGTTTAGGACTCTCTGTAAGAAACAAACAAATCATTACTGTTTCTATTCTGTAGATAACCAATCAGAGTGTAGATACAGTATATCAGCTCACATGTAAATGATGAAACTCTGTCAGACAACAATCACCACTGATGAAGTAAATGTAGATCACAATTTTAATACAGACTCAGACCTAAAAATAATCAGGATTCTGTACTGACTGTCTCAACACAATTTATTGTCTGAATTACTTTGTCTTTAATAATCATGTTTATTTTAATAAGACAAGACTTCAGAAATTCTGAATGTCAGCAATTGAACAAAAAACTGCACATTAAAGATACAGATCGAATGAGTATAAATTGATTATTTGATGGGGGCACGGTGGCTTAGTGGTTAGCATGTTCGCCTCACACCTCCAGGGTTGGGGGTTCGATTCCCGCTTCCGCCTTGTGTGTGTGGAGTTTGCATGTTCTCCCCGTGCCTCGGGGGTTTCCTCCGGGTATTCCGGTTTCCTCCCCCGGTCCAAAGACATGCATGGTAGGTTGATTGGCATCTCTGGAAAATTGTTCGTAGTGTGTGAATGCATGAGTGAATGAGAGTGTGTGTGTGTGTGTGCCCTGCGATGGGTTGCATCTTTTAAAATGCTTTTTGGTTTTGGTTTTTAAAAAGGATTTGTTGACATTTTCTACCAAAGCTAAACTAGTGCTGTGTCACTATCTTTCCAGCTCACCTCACACCAGTCCTGCTCAGCTGTGTTCAAACTGTCTGTCTTTAACTTTAATAGAATTATTTATCTGACAGTTTTCATTTTAAGTAGCCGTGTAAATGTTGCTATATTCTGACTGTATTCACATGTTTATATGTTCAGTGTTGTGCAGAATCATTTAACAGAAAGTCTCTTACTCACCATTAACAGTTAGTGAGAGTACATTACTGTAGTCTGTGTAGTAGACTGGGTTTCCTCTTCCAGCTCTGCACTTGTACTTAATTCCGTCATAGACTTTATCTGAGGTGATGGTGTAGGTGTCTGATGTAGTCTCAGTCTCAGTCTCAGAGCTCTGTGTGGGTTTGATCCAGTAAAACTTCCATCCAGCAGACTTTGGTGTCAGTCTACAGTACAGAGTCACTGAGTTTCCTCTCAGTACAGCTCCTTTAAGGTTTGATGTGAGTTCAGGTTTAGGTTTTTCTGTTAGAAATGAAACAGGTCAGAATGTGAAGTAGTCTTTACTACACTAATCACTTTATTTCACATTATTACTGTCTTTGTAATGAGGCTAAACATCTTGAAGTGAGGGTCATAAGTGAGATAATAAGTGCAGTGTGATGATGCAGGTCTCTAATCTCGCTCTACAGTAATTTATTGTTATAGATCTATAGAGTAAAGATTATTTTGTATAAAAAAATTAAAACAGAACATGAACATCTATTTACTGGAACACATAGTGGAAACATTAAACATGTATTTAAAACTTTGAGTTTTGCTTAAAAATACAACAACAAACAAACAAACACATAAATGTACATCATTGTAATTATAGGAACATATTACACAAGAGATCTCAGCATTCTCTCCAGGAGATCTGAGTAACATTCTGTATAAAAACATATTTTAATGCACATATAATCCATCAATGCATCATTTAACCAGAGCTGTGGTATGTTTAATGAATCCATTCAAACAGCCATCATATCCCTTCATTTTTCCTCTCTTTACGTTTTGTGTTTAAGAAGATCACAATTAACATGAACACTGAGCTGTTCCAAATTATATAAAAATGTTGTGAAAATATGGAAACTATTTTTGGGATGCTATGATGCTATGCTAACTCTATTATATAGCTGCTTGTCTGTTTTGCTTATTGAAATTTGGCATGCTGCTTTCTTGCCCAGGTCTCTCTTGAAAAGGGATCTTTAATCTCAACAAGACTTTACCTGGTTAAATACAGTGTAAATGAAATGAGCAATAAAACTTTCTGTTTGAGTTTGATCTCACACTTTATATGATGAAACGATACATGAATGAAGTCGTGTCATTTCTATCAAACACTCCCACTGAATTGAACCTATTATATTTACACTTTTACACATCTTATAATGTTGGGAGTCCAGTTTTAGGGTTTTCTGTTAGAGATGAAACACACAGTTCAGCAGTAATGTAATCTTTACTGCACTAATCAGATTTAAAATGGTACTGATCTTAGAAAAACAATAACTAGGTCTACTGTACTAATCACCGTCACCTTGCACCCCTCATTACCTCACCACATAAAAGACGCTCTCAAACACACACGCACTGTCCAGTCTCGTAAATGCTAGCTACAACTATATGCTGTATCTACTAACCTCACTCTATCTTTTTTTACCAGTAGTTTCCCGAGTTCGTCGTCCACCGAAGGATCTAGGTATCGTTGGTTTGCAACCTGTGACCCGGCGTGTGTGTGTGTTGGAACTTCACCTTACTCATTTCATTCACATCTACTTCTCAATAAACTGTGATTTTACATTATATCTGCCTCCGTCGACTTTTCTTAATGTTACTTTACTAGTGTAGCCTTTTCTTCTATTTGTAGCCCAGTTAGAAATGCATAAGAAAGTTGAAATAAATAAATAAATGAACAAATAAATGAACAAACAAACAAATAAATAAACAAACAAACAAACAAACAAACAAACAAACAGACAGTTATTGGTCAATTAATAAATGCTTAAAATATAAAAATGTAAAATCTTTTTTTTTATTAAAGTTGTTCATTTCTAAGTAATCATTTTCTAGAAAATATACATGATTAATTGGTATTTTATAATTTTTTTTAAACCAGATGCTCTCACCTCGAGGAGAGAAAGAGTGAGAGTGCAAAGAAGACAAGAGAGGAGTACAGGTGGAGGCAGGAATCGAACCCCAACCCTGGAGGTGTGAGGTGAACGTGCTATACCAATAATCCACCATACTCCCCGCTCTCTAATCTGTCTCTAATAAAACAACAAAATGCAAATCTACAGATAATCTATTTACTTGTAGACATAGTGGGAACATTAACAATTTGTTTTGTTTTTAAAACTTTGTGTTTTGCCTAAAAATAAACAAATGTGTTTGCAGCAAAACACATAAATGTACATCATTCATTTTATTTGAACACATTACACTAATTCGAGATCTCATCGTTCTCATTAGGAGGTCTAATTAACATTCTGTATTACCCAGTCTACTTTAATCACCTGCTTATTTACACTTTTAATAAAAACATCATTAATGCACATATAATCCATCACATGTATCCAAGTACTCAGCTGTTTGGTTTGTCAGGAAAGGCTTCAAAGATGACAGAATAATGACCTGCTCCTCTTCCTCACCTGATTTAAACCAAACTGCGCACTTCTCAAGTGTGAGATTTACAGTGAGGGAAAATAATATAGATCTCTGAACAGTATCTGGGAGGCTGTGGTGTCTGTTTCAGCTAAAATAAACATGAACAAATAAAGACACTATTTCTATGGATGAGAGGATCATGAAAGTCACTGAAAAGAAGGATGTCTATATTGGCCACTGAATACTACATAAAGCCAAAAACATTATTTTTTTGATGCTCTACTTTGTTGTCCTTTATTGATTTGTTTAAATTACTTGATGTTTGATATTTGATTTGATCGTCTTTTTACAAATGTACTGAATGGAAATGCACACAGATTAGATTGTCAATATATAATTTCAGTTTAATTTGCTGATAACTCCAGACATGAGGTCAGAGCTCAGAAGACATGTTTTGTCATCCTGGTGCAATGTATAACCTCCTGTACTACTCAGAATGGTTACAGTACAATGCATAATGTCAGAGCAATGAAAGTAAGAGTTCAGATAGAGAGAAGATCAGAAGCTCATGCACAGAATTCTTTGTCACTGAAGATCTACCAGATACAATAACCCACTATTTATGTACTATGTTTACAATAACCCACTATTTATGTACTATGTTTACAATGTTTACAATAACCCACTATGTTTATGTATTTATATAGCTAACCAAACATGCTGGGTAAAGTGACACAGGTCTGTTAGGTTGGATTGTTTTCTCACCACAATAAAATGTTCCAGAGTTCTTTTGCAACCTGTTTTGATGTTGATACAAGCACAATTTCTGTTTTCATATTTTGCTAATTAACCCGAACCAAAGGAGAAAATGCGACAAAATGCTTCAAACTAGTCAGGTGTGAATATCCTCTAAGACTAAACAAGAGGACAGCAGTGCTCTCACTGAGACAGGGATTTTATTAGATTTCAACTGGAACTAGCTGCACAAAAACATTTTAATGACATTCATGAACATGGCATTTATGATGGGTCAAATCATTTCCATGCATTTACCACTTATTTCTAAACATTCAATAAAATTGATCACACACACACACACACACACACACACACACTCACACATACACACACACACACAAACACACACTCACACATACACACACACACACACACAAACACACACTCACACATACACACACACACACACACACACACATACACACTCACACATACACACACACAAACACACAGATAACTCTCTCTGAAAGATATATCTGATTTACATGCTATAAAGGGATGGGGGGCTTATTCCCCTGAGACTATGACTCACTAATGCAACAGAAAATGATGTTCAAAACATCAAGGACATTTAATATGTAATTAGAGACACCAAATCAACAATATGGTACACTACTATATGTTAAAACATTTAAAAAGAAATTCAAACAGTATAAAAAATACACTGTGCTGTCTCATGTGTCCTTTGTCTATAGTTATGTCTGTCTTTTTGTCTCAGTTTTGTTTTATTTTATTTTACAGCCAATTTCATTTTAAGTGGATGACTCAGTGTGTGTCTTCTTGACTTGAGTGTAGCAAAGCTGTTGATTACTCATCAGCGCTTAATTAAATTAATTAAATTAAGATTATTTTTCAATTGACAAGACGGCAAGGCTGTGTAGTCTTTCCTGAACCATGTTACATCTCAACCATGTGTGCAGAAATATGAGGGCACTAAATGATCCTTCACATGTACAGCTGCTGACAGGAAGTGTTAGTGCAACCTGCAGAAGTTTTTTGAGAGAGGGAAACATGTCACAGCAGGCGATATACAGTGAGAATATCTGGACCTACCTTAATCCTTCTTTTTCACTAGATAATGTTTTACTACAAATATTTCTTTCAAAAACTTCTATACTGTAGTGCAGTGCAACATCACTGAGAAGACAGACAGGCTGATGTTTGATGCTTGATCCACCAAAAATAAAGGTTAAAAACATTAAAAAATTAATTTATTTATTGCAAACTTTAATTTCTTTCATTGCCCTATCTCCTAAACTAACTAAACAAATAACAAAAGTGTATTACAGTTTTTTACAGTCGCTATGACAGTTTTTTCAATACATTTAACAAGTTTCCTAAACTCTTAACACGGTTAGCACAACATCCGTATTTGTAGGCTATACAATTAACACATTTCTTGTTGCTTTGATACAAAATGCATACAGTTAACACAAATTTAAAATGCTTGAACTTCTTTTACACACAAGCTCAACCAAGACTAAAACAATGTAATTTTACAGTCAAATTTACAAATGCAAATTTACAAACACTGTATGTCAGAACAGATAACATCATGTCCTAAACATAACTTATATAGACTAAAGTCAAAGTCAACAGCTGTTCATATTGTGAATTGAAACACAAATATATTCCCTGTATTTTATTCCATTGCTAATGAGAAACAGCTTATTGCAGTTATGCAAATACTGTATATAAATCACAGCTGATTCCCATGTAGGAACCACACTCAGGTGTTGAGGTTTTTTCAATCGCATGATCGTATGTTCTAAAAGAGGACTCTTTTTGAGTCTTTGGGCTGATCTTGTGTGGAAAAGGAACAATATAGAGCAACAGAAAGAAAGAAAGAAAAAAAGAAAGAAAGAAAGAAAGAAAGAAAGAAAGAAAGAAAAAACGTCTGCACAAGGGAGAGGAAGACGAGTACCAAGACAAGGGAGAGGAGTTAGAATGCGTGGTGGCGCTCAAAGAAGGACCAGAGCTAGGGTAACTGATCAAATAAGAGCTACTATCATTGACCATGTCATAAACCACGAGCTATCATTCCCACGATGCCTTGCCAGAGAAGATGTCAGGTGTGATGTGGATGAGAACATGTGGCCAAATGCAGAAGACCGGGCAGATTAGAAGATTACTTTGTTTTTCTATTATAATTCCGGTGCTTTTTCTGTTTGTATATCTTGCAATATACTGTCTATTGTATAAGGGCAGACCTGACACATACAATAATGCAGTTTCTGTAATTTCAGCTGATGATAGTGTTTTTTTTGTCATTGTGTTATGATTGACTAAATGTTCCTGTTGGAAGAGAACATGTGTTAGTGTTTTGAATAATTATTTGATTTTGAAACATGTTTGCAATGTTTTGTTGACATAGTGTATTGTGTTAGTTTATTATTGTATTTTGAAAATTAGTTTACAATGTGTGATTTTGAGCATGAAATTAACCATTTTGCCAATTGTGTGTTTTAGGTGTGTTGGTGCGTTAAGAGTTTAGGAAATTTGTTAAATGTATTGAAAAAACTGTCATAGCCATTGTAAAAAAACTGTAATGTATTTATGATGTAAAAATACATTTAATTGATTAAGGTTATTTAATTTTATCAGAACTACAAGTTTACAAACTGACATTAAAACTGTTCAATTTTCAGAACATTTGCATTATTACCTCACCAACTCTTTTACTGACTAAATAAGTGAATGAATGAATGAAGGAATGAATGAGTGGCGACTGTACAATGGCCGTATACTAACAACAGTGCCACCTGCTCGACACCTAAGTTTAAAAACAGCGCATAGCGGAATGAACGTGTAAAATAAGCGCTAACGGACATACGGGTTTATTGCACTTGTAAATCTTGTACTTTATTTGTGATGTAAAACGTTTACAGTCCTCAAAAGACCAGGGACTTTTGACAGTACATGAGGGGCTTAAGCCCCCGAAGCCCCACCCTCACAACACCACTGAGTCTTTGACACATCAGAAAGATTCATTACATTCCACTGGTCTCAGTTTAACATTACATGTGTCACTTGTTATTAAAATCATTTGAATTAATAAAAAAGGTTAATAACTGAAACGTACCTAAATCACCTGTTTGTGTACAGAGGATGAGTTCAGTCAGCACTAAAGGTAGAGAGAGAAACAGACATTAGTTAAGGTTCATTTAGAGCTAAAACACTTGTTGGTGTGCAGTTATTATGATGATAATAAAATAATGAACATCAGTGTGGTGTGATGTGGTGTGATGTGGCTCACTATGAAGGAGGTTTACTGTTACTATTCAAAAGTAGATTATTTTATTAATTCTTGTACTGTTTGATTCCTGTTTGCTTAAACCCCAAACAGATATATTAAAAACAGCATCCAGTCTGTTCTGTTGTTAAACCCAGTGTCATGGCTATTAATATAAATATCATTCATTTAGAAACTGACACTTGATTTCCTCTTTGCTTGGCACAGTCTCCTCCCACATTGTACATCTACAAGATCAACGTTATTCTCTTTACGGAGTGCAGAAAAGATCTCCAAAGAAATGTAGAATAAAGTAAACATTTTAAAATCCTAAACAAATACAGTGTATGAATGTATAACAGCAGTTAAAATAATCAGCTGTAATGTTCTGCCCATGTGAGAGACACCAGGATACAATTACTGAAAACAGTGTTTGTTTAATGACTATTTAATATTTTACAAATAAAATCACTTGGCTCAAAGCTAAACATACTACAAAAAGCTACATTTAATTTCACACTAAAATTAATATCAGACTTTAGCTATTGACAAATTAAATAATCACACAGAAGATGAAATTAGGTTTGTTCAAACAATAATTTGGTTAAAACAAAACTTAATTCACCACTAATGAAGACTCACAGAAAACATTTACTCACAGAACATCACACAGAGTGGACGGAGCTCCATCCTGTCCAACTGATGACTGTCTGACTGACTGAACGACAAGTGTCTGTGTTAATGCCTCGACACTTCCAGTAATTTTAAACACTTCACACTTCAGAGACAGAAAGAGAGAGAAGAGAGAGAGAGATGTTGTGGTTTCTGTACAAGGGACTAAAAAGTCTTGGTTTACGTAAACATTAATAACAGTAACTGGTCAGCATGTAACTGAACAGAAAAAAAAAAACACTTGGTGTGCTGTGTGTGTTTTTTTAATACAGATCATCAGTTTTACTGTTAGAGCTGTGAGCCCAGGGCCTGAAATGAGAAGTGAATTTTAAACTCTCTCTAAGGGAGCAAATATATTGTTTCATGGTCAAATGCTCTGAATGTTGTTGTCTATGTGTTATATCTGTCTGTTTCTGATGAGACAGGAAACAGGTGAGTGAAATCACATGTATTTTTTAATAAGCTCAAGCTTCATCATAATTCAAGGCAGAGGTCAAAGTGCAGGAAGCCAAAATCAAGTTATTGGACTTGTTCATGATTAATTCTGGTATGGACACATTTTAATGTTATTTCTATACTGAGCTCTTTGTGTTTAGGGGCATGTTTGTGGCAGCAAGTAATAATGTATCATTTAAGACCATAATTCCTCAATAAAAGTCATAATTTGAGATATTATACAGTAGAGGATACACTGACATCTAACGTTATGTTCCTCTTTTCTTATTAACTCAATTCATTGAGTACTGGTAGTGTTGTAGTTACTGTTTCCGAAAACACACACACACACACACACACACACACACACACACACACACACGCACATGCATTCAATTGATGTTTTGCAAACATTTTTTTTTACCTCATCCATCTGCTGCTATAACATAAGCATACATATGTTTGCAAGAACCCTCTTGTTTACAACCCTTTATTTTTGCACAATGTACTGCATAAATGTACTATAAACTATATATACAGTATGCAGACTGGTCATTGCTATTTTGTGTATTTGTCCTGTATTGTATGTTTGCATTAATATTTGTCTCACACTGTTTTCTTGATCCACTTTTATGTGGCAAGGACAAAATACTTTATGTCCTTAGCTCTATATTGTTTATGTAGCACTATAGTCCTGGAGAAATGTTGTTTCATTGACAATGTACTGCATCAGCTACATATGGTTCTGGGGGTTCAGATTTCATCATTTTTTCCAGATCTAACTCAACAGACACAGATTCTATCAATCATTTTGTATAGTTTTAAATTTTAAATAATAAACTTGTTAAATGCTACTTTGGCATGAGCTAATTTGAAGTTTGTGTGGTTTTCAGATAAGACCACTGTTGTGAAAAATCCTTGAACCTTAAGAGAATATATTATAATATTATTATTATATTAATACCAAGGCAATATATAACTAGAGATTATGTTAACCAGAAGTCAGAGGGTGGAAGAGGAACTGTCTATTATAGTAACTCAGCAGACAGGAGAAGAAATAATGTAAATAGGGGATTCAGGGCAGAGAGAGAGAGAGAGTGAGCGAGAGAGAGAGAAAGAGAGAGAATATCCTTAGAAAATAGAGTGATATGCCTTAAGGGAAGTATGATCGGAGTCATAAGACACATGTTGTAATAATTTTAAGGTAATATATAACTAGAGAATAAAATAAATACACTGGAGTCAGAGGGAATGTTTATATGTTTATTATAAACAAACTTAGTAATCAGAGGGAGAAGTAGGGGAGTAATCTGGAGATCCAGGGCCATAATCAGAGGGAGAAGAAGGAATGTAAACTGGAGATCCAGGATCAGAGGAAGGAGATGCCAAGACAGGACGAATATAGGCATAAGGAGGCACTGGGGAACGAGGAGGAGAGACGGGAGTCCCGAGCTCAGGGTAGCAAAGCTCAACATGAGGACAGCCATCAGTTTGAATTCTCTGGTCCACGAGGTTAGCCAGAGGGGTTTGAGAGGAGGAAGTGCTAGTAGGTGGCCCCCTGACAATATGGAACAGCAGATGAGGATGCTCAGGAAGGTCAGGAGAATAGAGCTGTTCCAGACACGTAATGAGCTCATGGGTGATATGAAGCAGCTGGAAGCGGCGATAGCTCCCCATGACGTCAGCAGGCACTGGCCTTGGGTAGGGAGAAGGACGAGGAAGATCCGGATGGTGCGACCAGGATGAATTGGCTGACCTCGAGGCGAAGGATCTGAGGGGAGATAAGGGGAGATAAGGGGAGTTAGAGGAGATAGAGGAACCGAAGCTTGAGATATGCGTAAGCAAGCCCAGCCTGGGCAAAGACAGGCTGAGATCATAACAAATTCAAGCATTTAGCAGGTTAGAGGAGTCATCAAAGAACTCCATTTGTACACAAGCAACATTATAGCAGCAATAGCTTAGCAATAGTGACAATATAAGGTGACAAATAGATAAGAGCTTTCTTTTAACATAATAACTTTTGACATAAATCAGACTCATAGAGTGACTTATAATCAGTAAAAATCATGTATAGAAGAAAATAGCAAAGGAGAGACTTACTCATTGTAGTTGAATGAAGGATTAATCCTCAGGACGTCTGTCATGAAAAAAAAAACTAAGAGGCAAATGTAACATTGACCAGGAAGTAAAGCTCTTTTGAGAACATTTTTAATAACAATAACAAAATTGTTGTTTAGAATGAAGACGACCTTGGTTCCCAGACCATGGCTCAGAATTGTTATGTAGAATGAAGAAGACCCAGGGTCGCAGAGCTGGGCTCCCTGACCTGGGCCCCAGGGAACTAAGGGGAGGAAAATCCATAAATGGGCATATGGGTAAAAGGTGATGGAAAACAAGGGGATTGTAGGGAACAGGACGTTACTAAACATGAGGTAATTCCGGTAAATAAGGTGATATGAGGACAAACACCAGGTGGAACGGGCCTGTGAGGAGGGGAACCAAAGAGGAGGCGCCTAGAAGCGCCAGGGTATATATAGAGGAGAATTTTTTGGGGCCAAATTTGTATGTGTAAAAAAAACGTTACTTTGCAGGACTGTCCTGAGAGTTTTTGTTTTTGTTTTTGCATGCCGATGCTCTTCATGAAGATGCTCTTTTTGGGTTTTTGGGATTTCTTTTGTTACTTTCAACTTGGCAATTTCTCTTAGAGAATTGTTGGCTTATTGACCACAATAAAGAAGTTTGCTCATTCTCATCCAGGTCTGAGGAGCGTTCTCATTGTTTTATTTGTATTAATGTTAGTGCTATCAGTAAAATAAGTTTAATTAAAAACTATAAAGTATAAAAGTATTATAAAGTATATAAGTACAAATCACCCTGCGATGTGTCGACTTGGAGACGGGCTCTAAGTTCCGACACCACTCGGTAAAGCAGGTAGGTGAAATGTGGACATAACTGTTTTGAGGAGGTGCACATCTTCAGGATATACAGATGAGATTATCCGCAGCAGCAGGAGGTGAGTCATAATCCAGACAGCCAGAAGGAGCAGAGCGATCGTAGAACATCAACAACAGACCAGTAGGTCAGAGGGTAAGAGGAGCCACAGCAGTAAAAGTGTGTTAGGATCAGCAGCAGGACTGTATTTACAGCTCAACAGACAACAAGAACAGATTATTAGGTAGAACAGGAGCATATTGTGCCTTTTGTATATTTTAAAGAGTCATATTTTACTGTTTCAGAAAGATGATGTGGTGACACCCTTGATTTCTACTTTGAAACTATGAAGTTGGAAATGGATTGTTTACATGTTTACCCTTAAAGTGCCATCACTGCCACCATTAAAACGTTCATAATTTAGTGTTTGCACATCTGAGCTTAACTGTGCTGTGTGTCCTAGTGGCTCTGCACGGTACTGCAAGTAAAAATATGCAATGCAATGAATGTGGCTTTACTGAGATACTAAGCTACACATATGAACATATAGGTGTGTGTTTGTGCGTGTGTGTGTGTATGCTCATAAAGTCAGGGTAAATGTTTTTGAGGTCTGATGATCTAAACTTTTTCTTTATTATAGTATATGGTGATGGAAACTTGACAGGATTACTGTATATCTCTGGTTTATATCTGTGTGCTTTATTCACAATCTTCTTATTCTTTTTCTTATTTCATTATTCATTAAACCACCTGGACCTCCCATAGAACTTTTAAGCAGCACATGTGCATCTTTTAGTCTGAGAATGTGAAAGGGTGTATCAACAGCTCCTTTCTGTTTGTCACTGTTTAACACGTAACAAAAACATGATTGCATCAGCTACTTTAAAGCCCAGTGATGAACAATGTGTTAAATGCTCACTGAGTCTGTACAATAAACACTGAAGTAATTAGTTTTTAGCAAACCCATAGTTCTTTTGTTAAGATAAACATGTTCAAATCAATTTAATGACCTAGTGTATGCTGTTAGGAAAAAAAGGTAAATTGTACTCAAGAACTTACACACTATGGTCACTGAGGCAGTACAGTTTAATTTAACACAACTGTACCGTACAGTAAGATAAAGACTCACATTTAAAACACATTTTACCACTGCAGTTTGTACCTTTAAGGACATGAGAATTTGTACCATAAGCAACCAAAGCCTTGTTTCTTAAAATTGCAGGTGCAATATTGTACTTTCTCAAAAGTACAAATCTTATCCTAATTCACCAAATCAGTGACAAGCCCCTGTGTACCTTTAAAGTCATTTTGCAATTCAATAATATGAACATTTAATGATTGCATGCAAAAGATATCAGTTTAATATCAATACTTAAATATCAACAGTTACAGTAAATGCATCACTTGTTGCAGCTCAACATTTCTCTTTTTTGATACATTTTTCCATGATTATAAGCATAGGCAGTCCAAAAGAATGAGCAAAAAGTGTAAACAGGCCAAAGTTGGAAAATGAAAGGACAGACTATACAAGGGCAGTGTACTGTCCTCAACATGTGTTAGTGCCTTGACAGTCAGATAAACTCCCTTCCCTCACACGACTCTGAAGACAATAAGTTCATTTGTCCACAGGTTTAATGGTCTGGGTATGGAGTGAAACTACAAATGAACAAATAAATATATCAATAGTGAATACACATCCCCGTGAACCGGTCCCGGATACACAGCAAAATCTGTAGTGTTAATTTGAGTTAAATTCCCAGTGTAAATTATTCCGAGTGAATGGGTGTTGATTTGTGTGTTATTTTAACACTTGCAGTGCTGAAAAAGCTCTGTGGGGGACGTCATTTCAAGGAGTAAGGAGCATACACAAATTTTGAGTTACTTTTTTTTGTGCTCAATGACGAGCGGGAAATTGTCTTCACGACACCTACCGAGGCAGTGAACTTAACGCCCAGAAGAAAACTGTGTGGTATTGGGATATTCGGTTTAAAAGGCAAGAATCACTTTTATCAATTTATAAAGAATGTTAGTCATTATTAAACCAAGTTTTAACGTTAAGTGGGGTGTGATGCAGTCGATCGTTGCTTTTTTTTTTTAATTTTCCAGACGGTTAAGGTGTGTGAGAGAGAACATTTCTGTCAGGAATATTCGGTTTAAAGGTTGAGAACCACATTTACCAATTTATAAAGAATGTTAGTCTTTAACAGTCTAAGTTAGTGCAGCAACTGTAAAACGGTAAAATGACGTTAGCGTGTTTTAATATAACATGTGTTTAACGGTGTTAGTACATTTAAGAAAATCACTGTCTAGTCATTGTTTTACACTAACGTTTAATGAAAGCCATTTTATGTGGTGTCGTCGTCAGTTTCAAAATGCTTGGTCCGCGAACAGTGACGCAGGGAAAATACAAATTTTTCGTCGGTGATGATGGCCTAAACAAGGCTTTTGGCGTCTTCACACTGGCCATTTTCGCTTCGCGCCGTTCGCGGCCTTCATGTTTAATCCCGCTAACTTTACTCGCGTTTAACGTTACCCGATGGCATGGGCGTAAATCGCGGACATGTCCCCCCCATCCGAGGATTGTCTCTCCAAGCCCCCCCCGGAATTATTTTTTTTTTAAATATCGCATCCTCTATTGTGAAAAAATATATGTATGTATACCTAAATAATTGTGTAAGTAGAAAAAAAACGCAAAAATGCATTTATAAACAGTTGAGTTCCCCCTCCCCTTTCTCACAGTGGTTTGACCCACTGCCTGCTTTCCCAGTTCATCACCTACTCTGCACACACAAGTCAGGTGTGTGGCTGCGGCTCAATTAATGTTCAACTCTATTAAGTAGGGGATTTTATTCACTTTAAATAAAGCGATTCTCTTTAATGTAGTTGATACAGACTCATTCATAAATTAGTTGCGGCAAAAATGCTGATTACCGATGTAATTTTCCATTAATCTGCTATATTAGCGATTAAAATGTCTTATCTAGTTAACGTTAGCTTGACCCAGGTTGGGCAATCAAATGTCTGAATTATTAACATTATCTGGTGGAACGAACCAGCCTTCTCGTCTGCTGCGTCCAGCGCCAACGTTACTTGAGGTTCAGATTTAACTGTTTTTTAATAACAATAAACTGGTTAAAACTAAGAAGGAATACAAACATCGTGATGAAGATTTGAAAAACGTACATACTACAGTATATCAGTTCCCTCCGCAAGACAAACAAACAACTTTTAAAATATTCGTTCTCTAAATAGTTTGGTATATGGTGGATGCATACAAGTGGTATGAACCCAAAATAAACTAATTCTGCTGTGATTTACTTGCTTAAATGGTTAAAAAGTATGCCGGAACAGCAACATCATGATACAGATTAAAAAGATAAAAAGTATGAAAAATGACAAGTTTTCAACTTTTAATAATGCTTTTTTCTCAATGAAGTTTAAAAGAATTGCCTGAGCATCATGTTGCAAAACAGAATTTTTAAAAAAAATTTTCCTGCATATGATAAGCAATCTTCACTGTTTGTTTGCCACTTAAACAAGCTAACATCTCCTTGCAGTTAAGATTGAACCACTTATTGCTTTTTCTTCACTAGGTGCAGTTTTAGGATGTTACCATGTTGCTGAAGGTGAAATACCATAGTATCAAGAAGTACACCAAATTGCACTCAGGCTTCACCTATTCAGAATTCATCAGGGAAGGTAAATAGCCATCCTTTAAAGGCCAAACAAAATATGTAGCCACTTTATCTACAAATCACAGCACAAGATTGTGTGTATTTAAATACTTTTGGCTGTATTTAACAGTTTATTCAAATGTTGTCTTAATATGTTATTTTAATTGCAGAGCTTTACTTTTAATGACAGTTAGTGGAATCATCAACATTAGTTAGTACATGGCAGTATACTTTTGCTGCAGATTCCTTTAGTTTAACATTTACAAGACAACGAAATAGAGTTAAGCGGAATGATTTAAAACTTGCTCCAGGTGACTTTATCTGGTTACATTACCTCTTTTGATAGTCAAAAACAAGTTTGGGCTTCCTGATGCAACTCAACTTGACATTTTTGATGAAACTGACACAGCAGTAGAGGAAGACATTCTTCTAGAGCTGTTGGAGGCCAATCCAGACATGTGCCTGACAGTATGTGACAGCATTTCAGATGAAGGTAGGTGTCATTAGAAAACCTATGCTCTTTGATGCAGCTGACATTGACCTTTCTTTATGGAACGAACATGGCAGTGGGCAAGGTTGGGTCAAGTTTGTTACTGATTACTAAGAATATATTCTGAATACTTTAGGGTTACTTAAAATGTTTATACTAAAATGGATAAAGCCACAAAAGGTTAAGTTAATCAAATTCTCTCTTTTTAAAGAGCTTTCTCCTTTAGATCATTCAACACCATCTTCCCTCACGGATACCATATCACTTTCTTCAAGTGACAGTGACCTTAGAGAACTGGGTATTCCCACAGGCAGAAATAGATCCAGCAAAGAAGACACGAGCAGTTCTGCAACAAAGGCTTCCATGTCAGAGGCAGCAAAGGAGGTAATTGAGAGCTGAAAGTAACTTATTATTTTGATTTACCATCAATTATAAGGTGTCACACTAAATTGAGATTATCACCAATCGAATCATCTGGTTCCAAACTCACTTTTTTATCAAAGAAAATGTAATTAATTTTCCCCTTCATAGAATTTTACCTTTGACAACACTGCTGTTTTTTGAGATTCATCTGAACTTTCAGCCTTAGTTTATACAGACATGTTGTGGTATGTTTTTTCTAAAGATTTTATCTAATAGAAAGAATTGAACGCTAAAACTTATTTTTCCTTTTTCTGTTATGAGAATAGATGGTAGAAAAGGCCTTGCTTAAGAAGCCTGGAGGAGAGGATATTCTTGAAGAGTACAAGTCAGAAAATTCACTAATGCACCGCACTCGGAGACAGCTTGTCAACATATTGGCGAGTGATATTACTGAGAAACATGGGTAAGATTTAAAAAGGTTTTTATTACAAGAGAATGTAAAAAAAAAGCTGTAATCTTGTAATGATATTACTAATGTTTCTTGTACTATATAAAGAAAAATTATTAAAGATTGACTTTCTTCACTCTATAGTAGGATTCCTTCCCGTCAGCAGAAGGAGAAGTATGCCCTGGGAATTATTACTCTCTTTCCCTCCCTGAAGGATCCTTTTTCTCCAAAGGGCTATGTAAGTTTTACAACCTTATTAAGAAAACAGCACCAGATTTACAGAAAAGGGCTTTGGCATTGTAGTTTTCATTATAAAATAATTACAGTTGCTTATAAAAGTGAAACGATTTCAAAATTCAACAATAATCAACAATAATATTGATGAGAGTGCCCTTATTTTTAAAATTACTTGGGTTATAGGGATATTGCACATTAATTTGAAAAAAGAAAATCTATTAAATAATTAATTGTTCTTTTGTTTCACAATGCTGCATCTGCACTTTCTGTTTCTGATAATTTTGTGAGTATTTGTGTTTATTCATTTAAATGGAACAGGAGCATTTCTATGATGGGGAAAAGGGCACTGGATATTTAGCGTGGCGCCTCAAAACCATTTCCAGGACTTCAGGAAAACGGCCAGTCAAGGAAGCCTCAGTGCATCAAGCACAAGGACCAAAGCGCCGAAGATCAGCAAACACACTGCCTCAGCAGCTTGATGGAGATGCCTGCAGGGAGGCCATTTCATTTCTTGTTCACTCTTTTGATGAAGCAAGTGTATTTCAGAAGATGAAGATGACGTTTCAACACCGTCAGGACCTAGTGCATGACCCACAAAGAAGCACAGATGTCTTCAAAACATTTCCACGTTTTTTAGATGTCAAAGGACTGGTGAGTTGTATATTTCTTTTATTAAAATGAAGTCTTTAATATCCAGTGTTTTGCTGGATGTTAGCCATGAATACACCTAATCATTTATATTCCTGTCTAATTGACTGTATTCTTTTTTCCAAAATCTTTATTCTGATTTACACTGGTTTAATATACCACACGCTGATAAAAATCATTAAGCGCACCATTAACAATGCACTTATATATATATATATATATATATATATATATATATATATATATATATATATATATATATATATATATATATATATATATGCTTGTGTATAATCAACAGGTGAATCAAGACTTCCTGCTTCTGTTTGGTGCTGAAACAGCCTCCAAGATGCTTGAGAAGTGGGACACCTCATTCAAGCCCAAGGTCATCAAAGAGGCCAAAAAACTGACTCAGACAACTGAGCTGTGCCGACTTCTAAAATCTGCTGAGAAACTCGCAGAGAACTATGAAACGGGTAAGCTACACAGCATGCATGGTTCACAGTGTTGTGAAAGGAATATGATTTAGAAAGCACAATAAACTACAGCAAGAATGTTTTTTATGCTTTTAGTGGGGCTTAAACATACAGTAACACAATAGAATGCACAATATCGGACCTCACTTTGAAGCTGCAGCTGTGGCGTTATGATTTTTGGTGTGGCGGACCACCACGGCAGAATGAATGTAGCGGAAACACTGGTTCATAATACAAATTAGTTAGCTAGTTTTATCTTTTCCTATTAGACATTAATGCCTTGTTTTTCCTCCTGATAGACTGGGACAGTGACATCGCTTCTTTGCTGCTTCTTCTCTATCTCTTGCCACCCACAGCTGGACGGAAGAGGACCAAAATAAGTCCAAGTGATGCAGTGGACAAAATGGTGCACTTTCATAAGGTACACTATTATGCCTCATTTGTAAATTCCACGAGACAATTTTTTAGTTATATGCACTTGCTAGATTTACTAGAAAGTAAAATGAGCATGGCCGCATGGGCATTCATAACAGTGCCCATTTCACTCGCGTGTGAGCGTGAAGCTCAACTTTCATAAGAATGAAGAGCCCGATCTCATGAAAGTGCGTATCAATAGCACGATTTTCTGTTTCTATGTGGCGTTCTATTGATCTTCAGAAATTACTTTTCTTGCACTTCTGAATGCACTTTTGCATATGCACTTGTGGCGTACATATAATACGTCCCTACCCCACACCCCTACCCATTGCGTATCATATGCTTGAATGTTGGGTTAATTATTTTTCTTAAAGTATAAAGACAAACTCGCTTAAATATGCGCTTTAATGTTTTGCTTTGAAACCAAATCTTCCACCATCGTCTTGTCAGACTGTGAGGTGAAATCTGACTCCTGCTGTTGATCTGTGCTGTAACTCTCGTTCATCTTACACTGTATGGAGCAGACACGTACAGTTTTTTTAATTGTAGTGTAAGTTCTAACTGA
The DNA here is from genome assembly GCF_030014155.1 of Tachysurus vachellii. Taxonomy (NCBI): domain Eukaryota; kingdom Metazoa; phylum Chordata; class Actinopteri; order Siluriformes; family Bagridae; genus Tachysurus; species Tachysurus vachellii. The sequence continues at coordinate 23,250,988 of NC_083466.1, read as the reverse complement.
ACTAAATGATTTTTATTACTATACAAAATAAAAACGGGGGCCGCGGTGGTCAAGTGCACGTAACCGGTGTTGCGGCTGAACACCGGTAACACAGACTAAGTCTAGTTCCTTTCAAATGAATGGGTATTACTGACCAGTATGTCCCAATTATTTGGGAGGAATGTTTTATCCAGTGAAGCAAATCTCAAATCACAGGGTCAGTTTACAAAGTCTATTACATTAACATGGACCAGCAAGTACCAGATTCACTTGAAGGTGTACACATTTATAATTTTTTTTTTCTTCTTTTAGTCATGCTGCAGCATCACTGAATATGTGCAGGAAAGAGAGGGTAAACAACCATACATCCTTGCAGTTGGCCGAACCCAGAAGACGATTGATACCTTCTACATCGCCGTTGACAAACAGCTCATCCTCTGCCAAGCCACCAGCTCATTGGGTGCTTTTGATGAACTGTTTAAATCCCACTACGTGTTCAACATGTCTTATGATGAGTCCCTGGTCCATTTCTACACTTTTCTGCAGACAACTGTCTACAACATTGATGTTACCACAACAGATGAGTCTCCAAGAGTTCGTGAGTTGCGGGCAAAACTTTTGAATGACACATGAATATGTTCAAATGTTTCATTTGTCAAGCAGTGCATGCTACCAGCCAGGGCCTAATAACTCATTTGCGTATTGGCCACAGTTTCTATCCAGGCACCAAGTTTAAGTTAGTTTGTGCACAAGATCATTGTAGGCGTCAGTTTTCAACATTTTCAGGTTTAAAAAACCATTTAGTTAGTGTGCATGATAAGGGTTATTGTCAAAGTGGTGATGCAGAAACCTCAGAGTCATTTCAGGCTGATTTTCACAGTTTACGAAATAGTACAGAAGTTGCAGGAACAAGTGTTGTGCAGAGCCCTGATGCTGGGTATTTTGACAACAATGGATCTGGTCAAAGTATCACAGAAAACACAAAAGATATCTGTGCTACAATTATTGCCAAACTCCATGGTAGTGGTATGGCAAATAGTGTAGTTACATCAATTGTTAGTGATTTGGAAGAACTTGCTGGTGGACTGCACTCCCAAGTAAAGCAAGAAATACTGTCCACTGTGCCAAAAGATAACCCTGTAAGATCTACATTGGAAAAGGGTTTTGAGAATTTTGAAAACCCATTTGTGAGTTTTAATACTGAAACTAAAAGAATTAAGTATTTCAACAAGAAATGGGGGATTGTGGAGCCAGTGGAAAAAAATTTAGGAGTTCGATTTGATACAAGGAAAAATAAAAATACAGGTACTTATGATCAGGTCCCAGTGAAAGACACTTTTGTTTACATTCCAATTTTGGAAACCATTAAATTTATCTGCCGCAATTCTTATATTTGTGAACTACTTGCCAAACCATGTGTATCAAAAGACAGATATGAAGACTTTTGTGATGGAAGTTATTTTAAGTCACATCCATTGTTCTCAAAAACACAGACTTCTTTACAAATTCAGCTTTACTATGATGACTTTGAGACTGCTAACCCACTGGGTTCAAAACGTGGTGTTCACAAAGTTGGTGCTCTCTATTTTGTCCTCCGAAATCTGCCTCCAAAGTTAAACTCTGTATTGATGAACATTCATTTGGTTGCATTGTTTCACACAGAAGATGTGAAAAAATATGGCTTTGATCCTATTTTACAGCCTCTGATTGATGACATCAAAATATTGGAGAGTCATGGCATTGATTTGCCTTTTTCATCTGAAAAGGTCTATGGCACTATATGTCAGATAACTGGGGACAACTTGGGGATGCATGGAATAATGGGTTTTGCAGAGTCTTTCAGTGGACGTCACTTCTGTCGTTTGTGTTTGATTGAAAAAGATGATTCTCAGAATGTTTACAAAGAGGATGACCCAAAGATAATTTTGCGTGGAAAAGAGCTTTTTGAAATGCACTGCAGTGAGTTGCAATCAAATCCACAAAAGCTATGTGTGTTTGGTCTAAAGAAGAATTCAACTCTTAACAGCCTACAGTACTTTCATGTTTGCTACAACTTTTCTTTGGACATAATGCATGACATACTTGAAGGGGTGGCTCAGTATGAGATAAAGTTACTGTTAGAATATCTCTCTGAAAATGTTTTGTCAAAACCTGGTCTTTTGTCACGAATCTATGCTTTTGACTATGGCTACTTGGAGCGCAAAAATCGTCCGACAAGGGTCAACTTGGACAGTATAGGCAATAATATAGGACTCAACTCTATTCAGACTCTTTGTCTGGTAAGAAACATACCTTTGATTTTTGGTGACATTGTGCCAGAAGGAAACCAGAACTGGACTTTGCTGTTGCTCTTACTGCAGATAATTAACATCATATTCTCTCCATCTGTTACACTAGGCATGACTGTGCATTTGAAGCATTTAATAATGGAACATCATGACTTGTTCAAACACTTGTATCCAGGTAGAAACCTGATTCCTAAACATCATTTTATGTTACATTACCCGTCTTGTATTCGAAAAATTGGACCGTTAATACATATGTGGAGTATGCGATTTGAGGCAAAACACAGGGTTTTCAAAAGCACACTTAAAAACTTCAAGAACATCACAGTATCACTTGCCAAAAAACATCAAATGTCCATAGCATCCAATTGGGAAACATCTCCTTTGAACCATGTTGAGTATGGACCTTTGAAAACATTTAATGTGGACAATGAGGAAAATGGTGAAATGTTTGCCCAAGCCCTGCCCGATGTCGCAAAAGACATCTTCTCTACTAACTGGGTAAAGATCAGTGGGGTAGAGTACAGAGCCGGGTTAGTGATTTGCAGTGGCACAGAACAGGAAATGCCTGTGTTTTGCAGAATAAAAAAATGCTTTTAGTCAACAGTGTGATCTACTTCATAGTGAACAAGCTTATGGTTGACCATTTCAGTGAGCATTTTCATGCCTACAACGTGTTTGAAAGTGATGAAAAAGATGTGATAAAAGCAGATTGTCTTCAAATTTACAAGCCTTTTGACTTACAAAGTGCTTATGGTGGAGATGACAGCCTTTATATTGTACCATTATTTTCTCTGTAAATGTGCAAGTTGTATGGTGCTTGGATATTTTTGTCTTTATTAAAAAAGTTGAATTCTTCGTATGTTTCTTTTTTCTTGTAGTGAAAAAGTATTTTCAGAACATTGAATGTAACACAACTGTCATGAATACACTGTAAAGTGTTAACACTGAATGATCTAAATTAACACTTTAAGAGTAAGGGAGTAACACGATATAGAGTTTAAAATACACTTTAAAGTGTCATAAAATAACACTGTGAATGTTAGGAATTAACACCCCCAGTGAACAGGAATAACACATGTTTAGTGTAAAAAATACTCTTAAATGTGTTAAGAAACAACACTCTGAGTGTTACATTTTTAACACTATTATGGAGTTAAAATATTGACACTATCCAAAGTGTTAATTTAACTCTGAACTGGTGTCGATTATATAAACTCTGGGAAAGTGTTAAATTTAACACTATGGGAGTTGAAATAACACTGACGTTTTTTCTGTGTAAGCGGTAGAAAATGGATGGATGGATGGATGAATACACATGACGCTAAAGCACAATGTGGCTAATGCAATAGCCGGATGGAAAATTATAAAAAGAAAAGGATCTTAAACCATAACATTTACATGCAAGTATAATGTACATCCACATCAATTTCACTGTTAGAAATTTCCAGCATTTCACAATAATTAACCCTATTATTTTACAGTAACTTGTTGTAATTAAGTTTCCCTGTAATATCCCAATGAAGACCTGTAAAAACTACAGTATCCTTGGATTTTACAGCATTTAACTCTTATTTTACAGTAAAATCTTGCAATCTAAAACCTGCTGTTACTGTATATCACAACAAGGTCTGTAATATCACAGCAACACAGTGAAAAAAATTAAGGATTTCACAGCATTAAACAGTATTATTACAGTGAAATATTGTATTGAAATATGCCTTGGGAAGTCACATGACATAACCGAACTGTTTTGAACCATAGACTGTATAAAAATATAGACTCCTCAAAAGCGGTTTTGAAGCTCAAAGTGTGCAGAGCTCAAAGTGTGCATTGTCAACAGCGGCAATCCACCTGTCACTCACGTGGCCACGCCCATAATTTTGCAGAACTTTAAGGCTTAATATAATTTAAACGGATGAGTTATAAAAAAAATTCACCCCCTTGAAGGGCAAAATTAGCTATATAGACCAAAATCATTTTTTTCACCAGGCTGTAAACATGTTTTTTCTGCTGTAAAGTTGGGCATTTTAACATGGGGAGTCTATGGGACTGACTCCCTTCTGCAGCCAGCCTCAAGCGGCCAGTCGATGAATTGCAGTTTTAGTCTCTTCCTTATTGGCTTCACGAGAAAGAGCGTGAGGTTGCCGCTCGTTTTGAACTGAGCAAACCCTTTTCTATTCCGGGCTGAATAGAGATGGTGAGCAGCATGCACGTTTGCAGCACTTACACCCATGTTATTTTAATATAATTATAATATTTACTTTCAAATAAACGTTTATCGCATGACACAGTTCACATTTTGTTAGCAAGTGTTTTGTTGAATTGTTGAAAGTTCTCTCACAGCATTTGCTAATAGTAGTAATGGCGAGAGTTTTGCTATAATTTTTCATGTCACTGTCACCGTTTAGACAAACCTGGTATTTGTAAAGTTTATAAAACCAATGATGGGACAAACATTACTATTTATCCGTGCACATTTCTGTAATTAGTCAAGGTTATCATAGATTAGCAGGGCTAACTGTTAGCTGTTTAACTTTAATAACTTTCAGGCTGACTACTTTCAGGTGCTGCGTGATATCACTGCGCCCATGGTACGTTTGCAACGTTCCTTGATTATTACATCAGAATGAGAGTATAGTCCCATGTCAAATCATCCTAGAAAATTGCCGTTCACGTTTTATTTTCCGTTAGTTTTATTGCACGTTCTAACTTGAGAAGAGACAACTATAAATCGGACAAATTCCGGGAATCTTAGTCACTTTGCGGGCGAGATGCTAATGGTCTAATCCGATCCAATGATCTATGCTAGGCTGGAGCTATACATGGAATTGCTAGACTCAGGGAACTGCTGGATGAACGGGAGAAAGGTAAAAATCAATTGTTTTACTCGAGGAGAGGTGGAAAATGAGCTTAATTCCCCAAATGGTGGAATATCCCTTTAATTAGTTTGATAAAATACTAAAGTTTGATAAAATTACACTGTAACATAACGTCTGTGGGATGGGTCTATTTAGACAGTCACAACATGGAATCAAACTGCTGACCCTTCAGTCATGAGACGACTTGCTCCAACTTCTGAGCTATAACCGTCCCCAATAGTATTGTTACCCTGTGATGCCCACTCCTAGGTGTGTCAGGTGGGGCCCAGCAGATTTGCCAGAGGGGGAGACCGAGGCAACGTTGGAGAATATAAAGAGGGATCTGCTGAACATCTACTCAGGCATGCCATCTACTGTCTTTTTGGATCATTTTGTTTAGACTTTAGTAATTGGTCAAGATCTGAACACTGTGTGTGTTGGGCGGCTACAAGACCAAATTGTTACTTGGGTACTAACAATACATTTGTAGGTCTGTATATACAGAGGAAGGAATGAGTGGGGCAGAGAGAGCAGAATCAATGATGGAAACGACATACGTCATCCTGCGGAAATACCTTAACAATGCTGCAGCGACGTCTGAGATCAAACAGGAATGGCCATTTCTCTTCTCTCAGAAATGCCTATTCTCACACTTTGGCCTCCTGACGGACGTTGATGTCCTTCAGAAGCTACAGGAAGCAATTAGTCGACGAGGACAGACCATCCTGGATTACTGTGCAACACTGGACAACCCCAAGATGCGTGACGTTCTGGCCTGCTATGATCCAGACTGACAAGGCTGCCTGCATCCTGCTGCTCCTAATGTTGTATTTCATAGAGCCGAAAGAGTTTGATGCTTGAAGTTGATGTAATATTTTTTATTCAAATATTTAAAATGCAAAATGAGTGATTACATTATCAACATTTACCTTGCATGATTTACTACCTCTGACCAATGAACAATATTTATCCTTTATCCTAAATCCATGCTATTGTGTGTTAACTATGTTACAGCCATGTGCCACTGCTGTGGATGTCAATACTGCAGAATTCCCCGCCACCCCCTGCTTGATCATTCAAGGTAATGTTACTTTGATCTAGTATCGACATTTCTAACTCATTATTTTGTTTTCATTCTAGAAATCTACATGACCACAATAAATAATAATAATTATAATTATAATAAGAATTACATTTGATCACAAAGTGCTCATAACACATAATGTTGTATCTGTTCATTTCAGGTGACATGATGAAGCCCCCTGGATGGCTTATATCCATCGAGGGACATGTCGTGATGGGCCCACACCCTTTCTTTTTACACGGAGTAGCTGCTTTCTTCAGCAGCTATTACGTATTCAACCTTGAACCTTCAACCAATCTGCAAATTTCGTTCTGCAGATCAGTCTGGGTTTCTACACGTTATGCTGACAAATACCTGCCGGTCCAATCACAGCTATTTATTTTGTTTTGGGGCAGGCTATGTGATGATGATTTCGAAATGTCTATTGCGAAATGCGAATGTATTGAATGAAGTAGATGAAATTTTCTTTAAAAGCAGAACAAAATGCTCTCAGGCCCTTAACTGAAAAGGATGTGTTTGTCATACTTTCAACATGGGTTTGGTTTTAATTTACCAACCGGCCAATTGCGTGAAGATGCATTTCAGTGGCGGTGCATGTTGATATGGCCTCTCATAGTAGAAAATCAACCACTTTGCCTGAGGCAAACCTAACCTGAGGCACCTTGGCTAAAAATGGCCAAAAAAAAATTATGGTGAGAGTAAGCTCTAACAAGTTTGGATTATAAATCTATTAGGGTTTGATGTTGGGAAAAAGCACAGCAAAAAGCACACCTTGATAAATGCTGTCTGCAATACATACTGTAAGTGTATTTAAAACTGAAACTATCTTTGCTTATTAACAGGTGCTTCCTGGGCATCAATCCTGAAAGAGGCTCAAAAGGCCAAGAAGCAGACAACAATAAACCAGACAACAAGCAGACAACAATCATGTGAGCACCCTTTTGAGGAAACGTATTGACTTTGAGTGGGCATCATAGTTTTTTTGCAGTGGTAGTTGTCAGGCTCAGTTTTGAGTAGCCTTGTTCTTTTTGTAATTTTTCAAGACAATTTTGCACTACAAGATTTTTACACAATGCTGTTGCGTTTGGACTCATTATAATGTTTGAGACTGAGACCTGACCCCTTTACGACATTCCTTCATCGCTCTCTCCCTTGCTCTCTTATCTTGCCATGAAGGCCTCATTCCCATCCTGTCCATTACTGTTATTGTGACACAGCTAGTTGAATTTTGAGACAGGTAGTTGAATTGCAAGTTTGCACAATTTCTCTGCATTTTCTGCATTTTAAGATGGCTTTATTACTAGAAAGTAATTACTAGAAATTTCTTGAACTCTTGAAGTTCTTGGCATCTGCTGTACATTGAAAAATATTTATTTGTTAATAAATATGCCATTGGGCTAACGTTGACTTTACCTCAGAGTTGTTTGTTGGGGGGAGGGGGTTAATTGTACAAAGATTGTAAATTCACAGTAAATGGAAGCTTCATCTGCATTACTTTTACAGTAAGTTATTGGACAATTTTAGCATGACTTGCACAGTATACATTGTAAATTCACAGTAAATAATTGTCAATTTGTACATTACTTTCACAGTACACACTGTAAAAGTACAGGGCCTTGTTGTAATGATGTACAGCAGAAGATTGTAATTCCCCAGTAATGTACTATAATATCACAGTAATTGCTTTGTCATTGAAGCTGTGAAGTTGCAGTATACAGTTGTGCTTTTACAATAATGCATTGTAATATCACAGATATAAAATTACAGTAAATTGCTGTGAGTATATTTCACAGGATATTGCTGTAATCCTTACTGTGAAAGTCATGCAAAATTTATCCAATTATTTATTGTAAATTTACAACGAAAAATTTTACAGAGCCATCATTAGCAATGCCCGCATAGAGCATTTTTACTTCCTGATTCACGTGAATACCGGAAATAACAGAATTACGGCGACATCAAACTTGCCACCAGAAGGAGCTCTAAACCAAAATTTATATCCAATATATGGAGTATCATTGGGGATAACAGTTCAGGAGTATAATTTAGGGTAACAGTGTTGACTTCCCTGTCATTATCTTACTACAGATTTGTTGAATAAAAAACCTGTCCTAATCCAACGTAATTGTTTATTATCTCCATGAATATCATTAAAAATAAAACCAGAAGAGAACAAAAGTCCATAAAAAAAACATTTTGAGAGTGTTTAAAAGATATACATTATTCAATTCAAATATTAAATAAATAAAGAGAAGGCAGGCAAATGAAATGTGCAAATGAAAGCCACTGTATGGTATGTCAAGATTATATAATTTGACAAAACTTGTAATATTATGCACAACATTTATGATGTTGTAGAATCATATGTAGGTTTTTAAGTGATTCACTATCAGCTGCCATTGTATGCAAATAAGCACAGGAGACGTTTCTTACAACTGAAGGGGTCCTTAGGAAGAGCCATTTTTATAAAATTAGTATTTGTAATTGTAATTTGTAATCATTTGTATTTCCCACCTCCTCCAAGCAAAAGTCTGGTTCATTTTTTTTCATCCATTATTGAGGCATCCAGTTGGGCCCTCTGCTTCTGTTCCTGTAAGGTCTTCACATCTGCCTATAATGCAAAACACATAAATGGAACAACATTAAGGAATACAAAATTCTGTCATATTTACTCTGTGGATGAATTATTATTTTGCTGAAAAACTACAGTTTAAAACATTAGACTATAGAACATATCAACTGCTATTTGTTGATTTTACGTCTTTTGGTTAGTTGATGCGCACATTGATATGAAGATAATTAGATAGATAATAATGGCAATATTGTCAACATATATATTTGGACCGTGTTGTTCAGTGGTTGGATGCTCTATAAACACCTGGAACTAACTTACTTTCAGAAATTAAAGTGTTGTATGTAACTATTTCTTCCTTACATTCAAGGATCTACAATGCTTGTTTGGTGATACGGATGCAACTACAATAGAGGTGACTGGCTCTCTGCTCTGAAATGTTCCTTGGGGGGACATTTCTGGCTTAAAAAAGGTCACTGTGTGCTGCTGGTATTTGCTCAACCTAAAACAAATTAGCATTACACATGTAATAATCTACTTTTACTTAACAAGTACTGTATATATTTTTTGTCAATTGTTTAAACTGTATATTTAAAATCACACCCTCCAGTGTCACCCAAATAAGGATGGGTTCCCTTTTGAGTCTGGTTCCTCTCAATGTTTCTAACTCTACCATTCAAGGGAGTTTTTTTTTTTTTGCCACAGCCGTCTGAGTCTCCCCAGACTTGCTCATTGGGGATAAATACAAACACATTTAAATATATCTAATAATAATTTTGAATTTCTGTGTTATATTAATCTTTATATTATTCTTTATATTAACCTTTTGTTTTATGTTTATGTTCTGTAAAGCTGCTTTGAGACAATGTCAATTGTTAATGTCAATTGAGCGCTATACAAATGAATTTGAATTGAATTGAATTTCCCTTCACTTTTCCTGTCTCTACCTATTGCTTTTAATACTATCAAAATTAAAACGAACACACAGCTGTTCCAAATGATCTACCCATGTTATAAAAACCTGAACATTATTATAAACATCTGAACATCTGATTATATTCAAAACCAATAAATTAAGACAAATAAAATGAATCATTAAGTCACAAGCAGGGAAACAGTGCTGGCCGGTCGATCTGAACATATTCCTAAACCATAAGGTGCAGTAAAACTAAACCATGAATTTCAAATCTCAACATACACCACACTTACACTCACAGTCATCGGACTTCTAGTAGACTCACATGTTGGCACTCATTTTACTCACTAAGTAGACTCACATGTTGGCACTCATTTTACATCACGTCACATTTGAGACTTACACACACGCACGCACGCACACACACACACACACACACCATTTTCTGATACTTTATGAAAACATTTTACCTTCAATTGCCTATGTTTCAGCCTCCCTAATGTCATGTAAACAAATGCCTCAGGTGTTGGAAGACTCACTGCTTGTTTATGAGTGTTAAGATGTTTACTCAGCACCTTTTTTTGTAGAAAATTAAAAAGAACAGAATGTTTTGTCAGGAATGGCAGGCAAGGACCCAAATGCAAAATACAGAGATATGTACTTTTTCATGGCCCCCATCTCAGGGACTTTCAGTTAAGTCCAGGTGATCCTGTGAGGGCATGGAACCAGTTAGGAGGTCAATAGCACAATCATAAGGATGATGTGGCAATAGGGATGCAGCCCTGTTCTTACTGAAGACTTGTTCAAGATCATGGTAAATGGTGAGAGCAGAAGAGAGATTGATAGAGGGTCCATCAGAAACTGGTGCCAGGTCTGGAGAGGTTTAGCTGAGGCAGTGGGGTAGCAGTGTGTTCCCCAGATCAAAACTCTGCCACTGGACCTTGATGATTCTAAGGAACTGAAACCAGCAGGGGCTTGGTGTGGCACAATGCCCAGTGGAGTACATGGCCGTCCAGACCCTGGACCTGGAGAGTCAACAGATGCTCGGTCTCAAACCCCAACTGACGAGCCATTATCAATCCAGAGATTCCAGCTGATGATTTCTGTCTCCAATTCTGAGATGGGCCTTTAACAGCAGCTTGGAGGTGGCCTTAAGGGAATGGCTTACAACCAGGCTGCCCCTCGGCGATGGTTTGCCAGCAAAGGGCTTGGGATAAGTCAGATTTGGTTCACAAGGAAAGGCAGAGGTGGTAGCAGGAGCCACACTGAGGCAATATACCAGTCCCTGAGTTACAGCACTTAAGTCCTGGAGATGATTCTTGAAAGTGGCAGAAGTCTGAAACAGAGTGCAAATCATAGCCTGAATGCTCTGAGTGTCTGCTGGGTCCATGTCTGTCCAGATGGTACTGTCTAATATGCCAGTCAAAGTCCCAAATGCACGACACAGGCCAGATTTCAAAGAGTCTTTTATATAGGCTGGCATAAAACAGGGGAGGCATGGTTCAATATTACAGACAGTCCAATAATCTGAAACACAGGCAACGCAGAACAGGCAGCAAACAGTGTCAGAAACAGTCCAGAAATCCAATAATCAGGCAAACAGGGCAATGTAGTACAAGCCAAAAGCAAAGTCATAAACAGTCCAAAAATCTAAAAGCAAAAACAGAACAGTGCAGGGCAGGCAGAAATAGCAACTAGAAAAACAGGCAGGGTCAAACCAAGCAGAAGTATCACAGGACATACAGAATCAGGGACCAGGAACAGGCAGTGGCAAAACCAGGCAGAGCGGGAACAGGAACAATGGCAGGATGACTAGACAGGAGCACTAGCAGCCTGAAAGGACCATCTGGCAAAGGAACTATGTGTAGGCAGCATCCTTATATTGTGCCTGGTCACATAAAATGGCCATTGCCCCAGAAATGAAAATCCAAAGAAATGTAGAATAAAGTATAAATTTAAATCGTAAACAAATACTGTGTAGGTGTAATGTACAACAGACCCAAACGCAGGATAGCAAAAATAAACAGGGTTTAATAACACAAAACACGAAACATGACGCGGACTAGAGACAGGACAAAACTACAGAAGATGCCGCCACGTCGCTTGTACCCCCGGCTCGGCTGTGGACTTCTCTGTTCTGTGGAGGATTTTTTTTTTCCTGTCCTGCCCTCCCTTTTCTGGTTTCTGAGAGGTGGGTCTGGCCGTGGTGCGTCGGGGGTTGCGCTCGGCCCTTCAGCTCGGCTGTGGACGACGATCGGCCCTTCAGCTTGGCTGTGGACGTCGCTCGGCCCTTCAGCTCGGCTGTGGACGTCGCTCGGCCCTTCAGCTCGGCTGTGGACGTCGCTCGGCCCTTCAGCTCGGCTCTGGACGTCGCTCAGCCCTCTCTGGCTGCCTCGCCATGTGCCTTGCTTCCCCAACCTGTCTCGCCATGTGCCTTTCTCCTTCAACCTGTCTCGCCATGTGCCTTTCTCCTTCAACCTGTCTCGCCATGTGCCTTGCTCCCCCCAACTGTCTCGCTATGTGCCTTCTTCCCCCACCTGTCTTGCCGTGTGCCTTTCTCCCACCACCTGCCTCGCCGTGTGCCTTGCTCCCCCCATCTGCCTCGCCGTGTGCCTTGCTCCCCCCCACCTGCCTCGCCGTGTGCCTTGCTCCCCCCTCCCGGATCCGTCGGGACTGTCAGGACGGATTGGAGCGTCGGGAGCCGCACCTCGAGGGGGGGTACTGTCAGGACTCTGCCCAGACTTTGGCCATGTGCCTTTTTGTTTATGTTCTTTGTTCACGTGTCTGCCCCGCCCTTGTCTTTTCCTCCACACCTCTGCACACCTGTCCCTCATGTGTCATGATTATCATTAATATTTAGTTGAGCCGCGTTGCCTTGTGCAGCACGGAATCCTCTGTTGTCTTCATGTCTGGTTCTGTCTTTGTCCTGTTTCATGTTTTTTTAGTTAATAAATCCTGTTTTTGTTTTGCTATCCTGCGTCTGGGTCCACTTTTACCCCGCGTCCCATGACACCACATCTCCAGGGTGCTGCACACCTTCTGACTGACTGAATTAAACTACAATTTAAGTCTAAATTTAAATAGCCATCCTTCACCTCATCATCACATGTGCACATATAGCTCATCCTATAGAAACTATGTCTGTTCCCCGAGTAGTGAGATCAAAAAGTAAATGCATGAGAAGTTCTATAAATAATCTTACTGTAATTAGACCAGAGAAATGCCAAAGAAACAAACCAAAACAGTTCCTAAAGTCCGGGCTTCTGAACATTGGATCACTTGCACCAAAAGCACTTATTGTAAATTAAATCATCTCAGAAAATAGCCTTACTGCACTCTGCCTTACTGAAACTTGGATTAAGCCAAACAATTACATCAGTCTAAATGAGTCTTCCCCATCAAGATATATCTATAAACATGAGCCTCGTCAGACTGGTTGTGGAGGTGGCATTGCCAGTATCTTTAGTGATTTCCTTACTGTTACTCAGAGAACAGGGTATAGATTTAATTCTTTTGAAGTGCTTGTTCTTAATGTTGCACTCTTGTAAAGAAATTGACCGACGTGACATTTCTGCCATCATCCAAAAATGGCTCCATCAGATTCATGACCATGCTCTCTGCCAGCCTCTGTCCCTTCTGATGACTGGGGTCCGTTCCCAAGTAAGGAGATGCATTGCAGACATATTTGGTCTCCAAATCCGTGGCCATCCAGAACTTGATCCCAAATTTGTCTGGCTTGGTTGCAATATACTGTGTGAATGGACAACGAACCTTGGTAGGGAACAGCTGTTCATCTATGGTCATGTGTTCTCCCATTTTGACCATTTTGACCATTTTTAATGTCAGTAAATAATAAAACCTGTTTTTTCCAGGTAAAATTGACTTGAATGCTTATAAATCAAAAATTCTACAATGATCAGCATTCTGTGTGATCAGCTTACAATTGTGAACATTTTACACTTGTTATGTCTATTTTGCCTACCATCTGATCACCCAAAAATGGGCTACACACACACACACACACACACACACACACCCCACTCAAAAACATAATTTATTGTGAATAAAACTTCCTTTACACATCTTATGCTTTTTATTATATTTAATTTATAAACAATAAACCTCATGAAATTATGTCATGTTTTTAAGTAAAATAAGCAGAAATTATTAAATATTATTTTGGATAACCACTGGCTGGTGTATGTCAAACATCCCCAGGTAAAAGCTGACTGAAGCAACTAAATTCATAAATAAGAGAGAGAAAACAAATATGATTTGAATATAAAAACACAACGTGTGTGTGTGTAGCATCATTTCGGTAGATCATATCAAAGGCATATCAAAAGTGTGAAATATTTACAAATGTGTAGCTTTTTATTTCTGGAGGCCTAATGAAATGCAATGCCCAATTTGTGTGTGTGTGTGTGTGTGTGTGTGTGTGTGTGTGTGTGTGAAATGTTTACAAATGTATAGCTTTTGTACTGTCTGGAGGCCAACTGAAATGCAATGCCCAATGCTTTGAACAGTGTTTGACTGTGTGTGTGTGTGTGTGTGTGTGTGTGTGTGTAGCATCATTTCCGTAGATCATATTTTGCCCTCTGCTAGGCAATATTTACGTGAAATATTTACAAATGTGTGGCCTTTTTTCTGTAGGCCTAATGAAATGCAGTGCGTGTGTGTGTGCATGTGTGTGTGTATGTGTGTGTGTATGTGTGTGGTGTGTGAGTGTGTGTTTTGGGTGCATGTGTTAGTGGACATTTTATGTGTGCATTTTTGTGTCTGTATGTATGTTCATTGCGCTGAAAAGGGCAAAAGTGTGACCTATTGCCCCACTAAATGTGGCCGAGTCAAATTGACTCGGGAGGACTTGAGGAGGAAAGTATTTATTTTACAAACACACAGTTCAACGAAAATAGACAAAATTAATTTTACTTGCAAAGTTCATAATTTGGAACAATCCTGGTAAATTTCAGGCAAATATGTGGAAGGAAACCCAAGTTATGACACATTAAACTTTCCAGATGAGTCAAATAGACCCCAGGTCTGCACAAGGGTAAATAGCATATGTACTATGGCAATGACAAACCTTAGCACACAATTTTTTATAAATAAAACAGACTATTTTGTATAGATACGGCAGGCCTTTCTGAAGGTTTCCATGTCACACACAGAGGTTTGGCTTGTCTTGGATCTGAGCTACTCTGCTCAGCTACTCAGCTACTCTGAGTGAACAAATGCAAATGAGCCAGGCCTCACAGGTGATGGGGGTGTTTGCACAAGAAAAGCAGGGCTGAAGAACTGTGAAAATCTCAACAGGGGTGAATCACACCTCGGGACCCGCACCAGAAAATAAAAAAGTCAGTAAATCTAGTGCTAGACCCCCAGGGCCCTACACTGATTTTCTTAGAGAAATTGCATTTTCTTTAAGACCTATTGGTTAATTTTGATAAAATGTTAATTGTAGAAGATTTTAACATTCACATTGAGGATAGAAACAATGCTTAGGACTCACATTTATGGACATTCTAAACTCATTTGGACTTAAACAAAACATCACTAGAGCAACTCATTGTCTTAATCATATGCTAGATTACATCGCTAGATATTATTAATATCACATGGAATAGATGTCACTGATATAGATATCATACCTCAAAGTGATGACATCACAGACCATTACCTCATACTGTACACACTACCTATAGAACAGACTAACTGTGTCTCACCACGTTATCGACTTGGTAGAACTATTATTCCGACCACTAAAGACAGATTCACAAATAACCTGCCTTATATGTCTCAATTTCTTACTGTACCCTTAAACACAAACAATCTAGATGTAATGACTAACAGCATAGGAATCTTCACTAGCACTTTAGACACTGTTGCCCCCATCCGATTAAAGAAGGTTAGAGACAAAACATCTGCACCATAGTATAATAGTCATATTCACACCCTCGAGAGAGAAACCCGTAACCTCGAACGAAAGTGGAGAAAAACTAAATTAGAGGTTTTTAGAATTGCGTATAAGGTCCAGCTATAGACAGGCTCTAAAAGCTGCTAGGTCTTGCTCACCCTGAGCAATTTTAGAGCCTACGCAAACTCATAGAAAATAACCAAAACAATCCCAGGTTCTTATTTAGCACGTGCAACGCTGCATAGTCATGGTGGAAAAAGTGTTCTTCGTCCTCTGCATCAGCGAGAGAGTGTAAAAGGTGGCGGTTCAGCATCTTGTCCAGCGCTGAGCATGCTCTCTCAAACTTCAGGACCATGGTCATCGTCGTTGCAAGTGAGAGAGAGGCGGGGGGCAGAAACTCCCGCCGAATAGCACAGGCCAATCAGGAGCGCCGCCTAAGCATTTACCCTCCAGGAGGAGAGCACAGCAGAAAGCTAGGCTCAGCGGCTAGGGAGAGGCTTCACCTTTGCACTGCCGCCCACCCTCCTGTGGCCTAGGCTTGGAGCCTGGATTTCTGCCCAAGCAACCATACAACCCCTTAAAAGAAGGAACTAGTTATTTTCTCTTTTTTGCACTAAAATTGCACAAGAAAATCTAAGAAGAAATAAAATCACGACACTGCTTGCTCCAATCCCATTTCTGTGCCTGTTCTTCCATGTCCCCTCTCTCTAAGTGCCCTACACTGGTGGAGAGTGTGGGCATCGGACACGGAAGCAGCTCCTGAGCCGTCTGTGGGGCAGGTGCTACAGCATCTTATGCAGGCCAGCCTCCATCAGCATGAGGTGACCCAGGAGCTGGCCAACAGTGTCAAGAGCACCACAGAAGAATTACTGGAGCCTTGGCGGGGGGCCCCAGTGGAGGCGTAGTGGACAAAGACGAAGTGGAGGCGTTCCTGGACACCTTTGAGCGTACCACAGACCGGGAGGGCTGGCTTAAGCGGGACTGGGCCGATGCCCTAGCTCCGTTGCTCAGCGGAGGTTATAGTATGAGCAACTTACCACCAAGGAGGTCGCGGAGAGAGTGGCCATGGACCGGTTCCTACGGGCACTACCAGCTTAAGAACAGAAGGTGGTAGGTTTCAAGGGCCCGGGGCACCCCAAGGACTTGGGGTGATCACCCTAGAATATGCCAAGGCCACCCTAGAAATTGGCAGAGAGGCACAAAAAGACTTCCAGTCCAATCCCCGCCATGCCCAGCCCCGACAACAACAGGCGCCCGAATGGGTTTGGGAGAGGAGACAATTGGACAGCCGCCTTGCCCCCGGACCGATTGATGAGCCCATGCCCACCGAACCAGACCTTAAGGCCCTGACCCAGGCCCACAAACAATGGCTCGATGTAAATGGCCACACGGTGTCTCTTGGATTCAGGGAGAACGGTCACGCTGGCCCGGCCGGCCATACTTCCCCCTTCATTAAGGTTGGTGGGGACTATAGCGGTCTCCTGTGTCCATGGCGATGCATACTCGGTCCCTACCGCACAGGTCAAGATCCAGAGCAAAGGAGGAGAGTGGCTGCTCCTCATCGGCCTTATCCCAGATCTCCCTGTTCCCCTCTTGCTTTGATACGACTGGCCAAGGTTCGCCGCCGCCATGAAGTTCACTACGAAGAGTGGACTGGAACAAAAGAAAAAGTGCCGGGACCATCGGGCGTGTATGGCTCCCGAGAAACGTGACGCCAGAGACTCCTCTCCAGGCGAGTCCCAGTCGCTTGTTAACCCTCTCTCTTCATTATTCGACTGGCCACCCAGGAGAGGGGTTTCAGGAAGGAACAAAAGGTGGCTGACTGGCTAAAGCACTGCTGGGGCCAGGTCCTGCAGGTAGAGGGAGTAAACACCGATCCCACCCGGCCGCTACCCCCGTCGTACTTCCTGGTGAGGAATGGGCTTCTATATTTCCACACAGACAGGAGAGAAGAACCCTGTGATCTGATGGTGGTGCCAAGCCAGCGTACTCCACTCCAGCTCCACCTAGTCCACACACCCCTTGGGGGGTCATCTTGGGCCTAAAAACACACTAGAAAAGCTGTGCGATTGATTTACATGGCCAGGCATGAATGCAGAGGTCCTGGGCTTTTGCAGGGCCTGTGCCCCATGTCATCGGACTTCTCCCCAGAAGCCAGAGCCGGCCCCACGTTTTCCCCTTTCTATTATTGGCGTCCCATTTGAATGGATTGGCATGGATCTCATCAGGCCACTACCAAAGTCTGCCCGGGGTCATGAATACATCCTGGTGATAGTGGACTATGCCACTCGCTACCCCAGGTGGGCCCAGTTCGGAAGGCCACCTCCCAGCATGTTGCCAGAGAGCTGCTCATGCTCTTCAGCCGAGCTGGGATCCCCAAGGACATCCTCAGCGATCAAGGTGATCGAAATTTCATTTCGAAATAAATGGAGGATCTGTGTCGGCTTTTGCAGGTCAAACACCTGAGGACGTCCGTCTACCACCCCCAGACCGATGGACTAGTAGAACATTTCAACCAAACCTTGAAGAAGATGCTACGAAAGGTGGTAGACCAGGAAGAACGGAATTGGGACCGCCTCTTTCCATCAGTCCTTTTTGTTGTCCGAGAAACGCCCCAGGCGTCCACAGGCTTCACACCGTTTGAATTCCTATTTGGACGACGCCCTCGGGGCATGTTGGACGTGGCCCGGGAGGCCTGGGAAGAGCAACCCTCCCCCTTCTTTTCCATCATCAACTTCTTCCAGGACATGCATTCACGGATCGAGCACGTCGGGCCCGTCATGAAAGAACACCTAGAGGAAGCCCAGCGTGCACAGCAAAGGACATACAATCAGCCCACCCAGGCTAGGGAACTTCACCCTGGGGACCAGGTAATGCTACTAATTCCTAGTACCGCCTGCAGGTTCCTGGCGAAGTGGCAGGGCCCATACTAGGGATGTACCGATCCGATAATTTTTTATTTTTTATCAACGCCGATCCAAGCATTTTGAGTGGATCGGGTATCAGTGGTGCATGACCGATCCTAATCCGATACACGTGGTCATGGGCGTCGGTACCATTATATGTGGGTGGGACAGGACCCACCCACTTTTTAAGACGAATAATATTGGACCCATCCACGTTTACCATCTCTTTTACCATGTCTCTTACCATGTCTTTTTTATTACTTTTAGGGGTACTGC